>NC_135712.1:156456246-156612028 GCF_964656455.1 Halichoerus grypus | reverse complement strand
TCCATTTCGTAAAATCGGGGTAGAGAGAACCCGGTACAGAGGGGAGCACACAAATCACATCACGGTTATGGGGCTAGTAGCGTTGCCCCGTGGGTGCGTGCAGTCTTAATGTCAGCCAGCTAACTCGAAGGAGAAACTCGGTAGAGAATCCGTGCTTCAGCGAAAACAGCCGCTCCTGAGGGTGGAAGCATTTTGTTGTGTGGTGTATGAGAGCACTGCAAGGGAGTCCAAAGCTATATACGAGTGAGAGTCAGACCCCAGCAAAGTTAGAACAAGGCTCCCTGTGTGTATGACTTAGCCAGCACTGCGGCCCTCCATTTGAATTGAAGTCTAATTGCGAGGGTTCTAACTCGAAGAAACAAGAGTGTGCAGAAACAGTGTTTTAGGTTCCGACGACCTCTCTGTGGGTGGAAGCAGTTTAGCGTGTACTGTGTGTGAGAGCCTCGGGACTGGTGCCATTTCGTAAAATCGGGGTAGAGACAACCCGTTACAGAAGGCAGCTCACAACTCACATCATGGTTATGCGGCTAGTAGCATTGGCCCGGGGGTGCGTGCAGGCTGAATGTCAGCCACCTAACTCGAAGGAGAAACTCGGTAGAGAATCCATGCTTCAGCGAAAACAGCCGCTCCTGAGGGTGGAAGCATTTTGTTGTGTGCGTGTGTGAGAGCACTGCAAGGGAGTCCAAAGCTATATACGAGTGAGAGTCAGACCCCAGCAAAGTTAGAACAAGGCTCCCCGTGTGTATGACTTAGCTAGCACTGAGGCCCTCCATTTGCATGGAAGTCTAATCGCTAGGGTTCTAAGTCGAAGAAACAACAGTGTACAGAGACAGTGTTTTAGCTTCCGACGACCTCTCTGTGGGAGGAAGCAGTTTAGTGTGTGCTTTCGTTGAGAGCCGCGGGACTGGCTCCATTTCGTAAACTCGGGGTAGACACAGGCCGGTATGAAGGCAGCGCACAAATCACATCATGGTTATGGGGCTAATAGCGTTGCCCCCGGGTTGCATGCAGACTGAAAGTCAGCCACCTAACTCGACGGACAAACTCGGTAGAGAATCCGTGCTTCAGCGAAAACAGCCGCTCCTGAGGGTGGAAGCCTTTTGTTGTGTGCGTGCGTGAGAGCACTGCAAGGGAGTCCAAAGCTATATACGAGTCAGACTCAGGACACATCAAAAGGCAGAGCAAGACTCCCAGTGTGTTTGATTTAGCTAGAACTGCGGCCCTCCTTTTGCATTGAAGTCTAATCGCTAGGGTTCGGACTCGAACAAACAACAGTGTACGGAAACAGTGTTTTAGATTCCGACGACCTCTCTGTGGGAGGAAGCACTTTTGGGTGTACTTTCGTTGAGAGCCACGGGACTGGCTCCATTTCGTAAAATCGGGGTAGAGACAGGCTGGTACAGGAGGTAGCGCACAAATCACATCATGGTTATGGGGCTAGTAGCATTGCCCCGGGGTTGCGTGCAGGCTGAAAGTCAGCCACCTACCTCGACGTAAAACCTCGGGAGAGAATCCGTGCTTCAGCGAAAACAGCCGCTCCTGTGGGTGGAATCATTTTGTTGTGTGCGTGCTTGAGAGCACTACAAGGGATTCCAAAGGTATATAGGAGTGAGACTCAGGACCCAGCAAAAGGCAGAACGAGGCCCCCGTGTGTTTGATTAAGCTAGCACTGAGACCCTCCATTTGCATGGAAGTCTAATCACTAGGGTTCTAACTCGAAGAAACAACAGTGTACAGAGACAGGGTTTTAGCTTCCGACGTCCTCTCTGTGGGAGGAAGCAGTTTAGGGTGTAGTGTGAGTGAGTGCCACGGGACTGGCTCCATTTCGTAAAATCGGGGTAGAGAGAACCCGGTACAGAGGGGAGCACACAAATCACATCATGGTTATGGGGCTAGTAGCGTTGCCCCGTGGGTGCGTGCAGTCTTAATGTCAGCCAGCTAACTCGAAGGAGAAACTCGGTAGAGAATCCGTGCTTCAGCGAACACAGCCGCTCCTGAGGGTGGAAGCATTTTGTTGTGTGGTGTATGAGAGCACTGCAAGGGAGTCCAAAGCTATATACGAGTGAGAGTCAGACCCCAGCAAAGTTAGAACAAGGCTCCCTGTGTGTATGACTTAGCCAGCACTGCGGCCCTCCATTTGAATTGAAGTCTAATTGCGAGGGTTCTAACTCGAAGAAACAAGAGTGTGCAGAAACAGTGTTTTAGGTTCCGACGACCTCTCTGTGGGTGGAAGCAGTTTAGCGTGTACTGTGTGTGAGAGCCTCGGGACTGGTGCCATTTCGTAAAATCGGGGTAGAGACAACCCGTTACAGAAGACAGCTCACAACTCACATCATGGTTATGCGGCTAGTAGCATTGGCCCGGGGGTGCGTGCAGGCTGAATGTCAGCCACCTAACTCGAAGGAGAAACTCGGTAGAGAATCCGTGCTTCAGCGAAAACAGCCGCTCCTGAGGGTGGAAGCATTTTGTTGTGTGCGTGTGTGAGAGCACTGCAAGGGAGTCCAAAGCTATATACGAGTGAGAGTCAGACCCCAGCAAAGTGAGAACAAGGCTCCCCGTGTGTATGACTTAGCTAGCACTGAGGCCCTCCATTTGCATGGAAGTCTAATCGCTAGGGTTCTAAGTCGAAGAAACAACAGTGTACAGAGACAGTGTTTTAGCTTCCGACGACCTCTCTGTGGGAGGAAGCAGTTTAGTGTGTGCTTTCGTTGAGAGCCGCGGGACTGGCTCCATTTCGTAAACTCGGGGTAGACACAGGCCGGTATGAAGGCAGCGCACAAATCACATCATGGTTATGGGGCTAATAGCGTTGCCCCCGGGTTGCATGCAGACTGAAAGTCAGCCACCTAACTCGACGGACAAACTCGGTAGAGAATCCGTGCTTCAGCGAAAACAGCCACTCCTGAGGGTGGAAGCGTTTTGTTGTGTGCGTGCGTGAGAGCACTGCAAGGGAGTCCAAAGCTATATACGAGTCAGACTCAGGACACATCAAAAGGCAGAGCAAGACTCCCAGTGTGTTTGATTTAGCTAGAACTGCGACCCTCCTTTTGCATTGAAGTCTAATCGCTAGGGTTCGGACTCGAACAAACAACAGTGTACGGAAACAGTGTTTTAGATTCCGACGACCTCTCTGTGGGAGGAAGCACTTTTGGGTGTACTTTCGTTGAGAGCCACGGGACTGGCTCCATTTCGTAAAATCGGGGTAGAGACAGGCTGGTACAGGAGGTAGCGCACAAATCACATCATGGTTATGGGGCTAGTAGCATTGCCCCGGGGTTGCGTGCAGGCTGAAAGTCAGCCACCTACCTCGACGTAAAACCTCGGGAGAGAATCCGTGCTTCAGCGAAAACAGCCGCTCCTGTGGGTGGAATCATTTTGTTGTGTGCGTGCTTGAGAGCACTACAAGGGATTCCAAAGGTATATACGAGTGAGACTCAGGACCCAGCAAAAGGCAGAACGAGGCCCCCGTGTGTTTGATTAAGCTAGCACTGAGACCCTCCATTTGCATGGAAGTCTAATCACTAGGGTTCTAACTCGAAGAAACAACAGTGTACAGAGACAGGGTTTTAGCTTCCGACGTCCTCTCTGTGGGAGGAAGCAGTTTAGGGTGTAGTGTGAGTGAGTGCCACGGGACTGGCTCCATTTCGTAAAATCGGGGTAGAGAGAACCCGGTACAGAGGGGAGCACACAAATCACATCATGGTTATGGGGATAGTAGCGTTGCCCCGTGGGTGCGTGCAGTCTTAATGTCAGCCAGCTAACTCGAAGGAGAAACTCGGTAGAGAATCCGTGCTTCAGCGAACACAGCCGCTCCTGAGGGTGGAAGCATTTTGTTGTGTGGTGTATGAGAGCACTGCAAGGGAGTCCAAAGCTATATACGAGTGAGAGTCAGACCCCAGCAAAGTTAGAACAAGGCTCCCTGTGTGTATGACTTAGCCAGCACTGCGGCCCTCCATTTGAATTGAAGTCTAATTGCGAGGGTTCTAACTCGAAGAAACAAGAGTGTGCAGAAACAGTGTTTTAGGTTCCGACGACCTCTCTGTGGGTGGAAGCAGTTTAGCGTGTACTGTGTGTGAGAGCCTCGGGACTGGTGCCATTTCGTAAAATCGGGGTAGAGACAACCCGTTACAGAAGGCAGCTCACAACTCACATCATGGTTATGCGGCTAGTAGCATTGGCCCGGGGGTGCGTGCAGGCTGAATGTCAGCCAGCTAACTCGAAGGAGAAACTCGGTAGAGAATCCGTGCTTCAGCGAAAACAGCCGCTCCTGAGGGTGGAAGCATTTTGTTGTGTGCGTGTGTGAGAGCACTGCAAGGGAGTCCAAAGCTATATACGAGTGAGAGTCAGACCCCAGCAAAGTTAGAACAAGGCTCCCCGTGTGTATGACTTAGCTAGCACTGAGGCCCTCCATTTGCATGGAAGTCTAATCGCTAGGGTTCTAAGTCGAAGAAACAACAGTGTACAGAGACAGTGTTTTAGCTTCCGACGACCTCTCTGTGGGAGGAAGCAGTTTAGTGTGTGCTTTCGTTGAGAGCCGCGGGACTGGCTCCATTTCGTAAACTCGGGGTAGACACAGGCCGGTATGAAGGCAGCGCACAAATCACATCATGGTTATGGGGCTAATAGCGTTGCCCCCGGGTTGCATGCAGACTGAAAGTCAGCCACCTAACTCGACGGACAAACTCGGTAGAGAATCCGTGCTTTAGCGAAAACAGCCGCTCCTGAGGGTGGAAGCCTTTTGTTGTGTGCGTGCGTGAGAGCACTGCAAGGGAGTCCAAAGCTATATACGAGTCAGACTCAGGACACATCAAAAGGCAGAGCAAGACTCCCAGTGTGTTTGATTTAGCTAGAACTGCGGCCCTCCTTTTGCATTGAAGTCTAATCGCTAGGGTTCGGACTCGAACAAACAACAGTGTACGGAAACAGTGTTTTAGATTCCGACGACCTCTCTGTGGGAGGAAGCACTTTTGGGTGTACTTTCGTTGAGAGCCACGGGACTGGCTCCATTTCGTAAAATCGGGGTAGAGACAGGCTGGTACAGGAGGTAGCGCACAAATCACATCATGGTTATGGGGCTAGTAGCATTGCCCCGGGGTTGCGTGCAGGCTGAAAGTCCGCCACCTACCTCGACGTAAAAACTCGGGAGAGAATCCGTGCTTCAGCGAAAACAGCCGCTCCTGTGGGTGGAAGCATTTTGTTGTGTGCGTGCTTGAGAGCACTACAAGGGATTCCAAAGGTATATAGGAGTGAGACTCAGGACCCAGCAAAAGGCAGAACGAGGCCCCCGTGTGTTTGATTAAGTTAGCACTGAGACCCTCCATTTGCATGGAAGTCTAATCACTAGGGTTCTAACTCGAAGAAACAACAGTGTACAGAGACAGGGTTTTAGCTTCCGACGTCCTCTCTGTGGGAGGAAGCAGTTTAGGGTGTAGTGTGAGTGAGTGCCACGGGACTGGCTCCATTTCGTAAAATCGGGGTAGAGAGAACCCGGTACAGAGGGGAGCACACAAATCACATCATGGTTATGGGGCTAGTAGCGTTGCCCCGTGGGTGCGTGCAGTCTTAATGTCAGCCAGCTAACTCGAAGGAGAAACTCGGTAGAGAATCCGTGCTTCAGCGAAAACAGCCGCTCCTGAGGGTGGAAGCATTTTGTTGTGTGGTGTATGAGAGCACTGCAAGGGAGTCCAAAGCTATATACGAGTGAGAGTCAGACCCCAGCAAAGTTAGAACAAGGCTCCCTGTGTGTATGACTTAGCCAGCACTGCGGCCCTCCATTTGAATTGAAGTCTAATTGCGAGGGTTCTAACTCGAAGAAACAAGAGTGTGCAGAAACAGTGTTTTAGGTTCCGACGACCTCTCTGTGGGTGGAAGCAGTTTAGCGTGTACTGTGTGTGAGAGCCTCGGGACTGGTGCCATTTCGTAAAATCGGGGTAGAGACAACCCGTTACAGAAGGCAGCTCACAACTCACATCATGGTTATGCGGCTAGTAGCATTGGCCCGGGGGTGCGTGCAGGCTGAATGTCAGCCACCTAACTCGAAGGAGAAACTCGGTAGAGAATCCGTGCTTCAGCGAAAACAGCCGCTCCTGAGGGTGGAAGCATTTTGTTGTGTGCGTGTGTGAGAGCACTGCAAGGGAGTCCAAAGCTATATACGAGTGAGAATCAGACCCCAGCAAAGTTAGAACAAGGCTCCCCGTGTGTATGACTTAGCTAGCACTGAGGCCCTCCATTGGCATGGAAGTCTAATCGCTAGGGTTCTAAGTCAAAGAAACAACAGTGTACAGAGACAGTGTTTAAGGTTCCGACGACCTCTCTGTGGGAGGAAGCAGTTTAGTGTGTGCTTTCGTTGAGAGCCGCGGGACTGGCTCCATTTCGTAAACTCGGGGTAGACACAGGCCGGTATGAAGGCAGCGCACAAATCACATCATGGTTATGGGGCTAATAGCGTTGCCCCCGGGTTGCATGCAGACTGAAAGTCAGCCACCTAACTCGACGGACAAACTCGGTAGAGAATCCGTGCTTCAGCGAAAACAGGCGCTCCTGAGGGTGGAAGCATTTTGTTGTGTGCGTGCCTGAGAGCATTGCAAAGGAGTCCAAAGCTATATACCAGTCAGCCACAGGCCATATCAAAAGGCAGAACAAGACTCCCAGTGTGTTTGATTTAGCTAGCACTGCTGGCTTCTTTTGCATGGAAGTCTACTCGCTAGCGTTCTAACTCGAGGAAACAACAGTGTACAGAAACATTGTTTTAGCTTCCGACGACCTCACTGTGGGAGGAAGCAGTTTAGGGTGTACTGTGGGTGAGAGCCAGGGGATGGGTTCCATTTCGAAAAATCGGGCTAGAGACAGGCCGATACAGAAGGCAGCTCACAAATCACATCATGGTTATGGGTCTACTAGCGTCGCCCCGGGGGTGCGTGCAGGCTGAATATCAGCCACCTAACTAGACGGAAAAACTCGGTAGAGGATCCGTGCTTCAGTGAAAACAGCAGCTCTTGAGGGTGAAAGCATTTTGTTGTGTGCGTGCGTGAGAGCACTGCAAGGGATTCCAAAGGTATATACGAGTGAGACTCAGGCCCCAGCAAAAGGCAGAACAAGACTCCCCGTGTGTTTAATTTAGCCAGCACTGCGGCCCTCCATTTGAATTGAAGTCTAATCGCGAGGGTTCTAACTCGAAGAAACAAAAGTGTGCAGAAACACTGTTTTAGGTTCCGACGACCTCTCTGTGGGTGGAAGCAGTTTAGCGTGTACTGTGTGTGAGAGCCTCGGGACTGGTGCCATTTCGTAAAATCGGGGTAGATACAACCCGTTACAGAAGGCAGCTCACAACACACATCATGGTTATGCGGCTAGTAGCGTTGGCCCGGGGGTGCGTGCAGGCTGAATGTCAGCCACCTAACTCGAAGGAAAAACTCGGTAGAGAATCCGTGCTTCAGCGAAAACAGCCGCTCCTGAGGGTGGAAGCCTTTTGTTGTGTGCGTGCGTGAGAGCACTGCAAGGGAGTCCAAAGCTATATACGAGTCAGACTCAGGACACATCAAAAGGCAGAGCAAGACTCCCAGTGTGTTTGATTTAGCTAGAACTGCGGCCCTCCTTTTGCATTGAAGTCTAATCGCTAGGGTTCGGACTCGAACAAACAACAGTGTACGGAAACAGTGTTTTAGATTCCGACGACCTCTCTGTGGGAGGAAGCACTTTTGGGTGTACTTTCGTTGAGAGCCACGGGACTGGCTCCATTTCGTAAAATCGGGGTAGAGACAGGCTGGTACAGGAGGTAGCGCACAAATCACATCATGGTTATGGGGCTAGTAGCATTGCCCCGGGGTTGCGTGCAGGCTGAAAGTCAGCCACCTACCTCGACGTAAAAACTCGGGAGAGAATCCGTGCTTCAGCGAAAACAGCCGCTCCTGTGGGTGGAAGCATTTTGTTGTGTGCGTGCTTGAGAGCACTACAAGGGATTCCAAAGGTATATAGGAATGAGACTCAGGACCCAGCAAAAGGCAGAACGAGGCCCCCGTGTGTTTGATTAAGTTAGCACTGAGACCCTCCATTTGCATGGAAGTCTAATCACTAGGGTTCTAACTCGAAGAAACAACAGTGTACAGAGACAGGGTTTTAGCTTCCGACGTCCTCTCTGTGGGAGGAAGCAGTTTAGGGTGTAGTGTGAGTGAGTGCCACGGGACTGGCTCCATTTCGTAAAATCGGGGTAGAGAGAACCCGGTACAGAGGGGAGCACACAAATCACATCATGGTTATGGGGCTAGTAGCGTTGCCCCGTGGGTGCGTGCAGTCTTAATGTCAGCCAGCTAACTCGAAGGAGAAACTCGGTAGAGAATCCGTGCTTCAGCGAAAACAGCCGCTCCTGAGGGTGGAAGCATTTTGTTGTGTGGTGTATGAGAGCACTGCAAGGGAGTCCAAAGCTATATACGAGTGAGAGTCAGACCCCAGCAAAGTTAGAACAAGGCTCCCTGTGTGTATGACTTAGCCAGCACTGCGGCCCTCCATTTGAATTAGAGTCTAATTGCGAGGGTTCTAACTCGAAGAAACAAGAGTGTGCAGAAACAGTGTTTTAGGTTCCGACGACCTCTCTGTGGGTGGAAGCAGTTTAGCGTGTACTGTGTGTGAGAGCCTCGGGACTGGTGCCATTTCCTAAAATCGGGGTAGAGACAACCCGTTACAGAAGGCAGCTCACAACACACATCATGGTTATGCGGCTAGTAGCGTTGGCCCGGGGGTGCGTGCAGGCTGAATGTTAGCCACCTAACTCGAAGGAAAAACTCGGTAGAGAATCCGTGCTTCAGCGAAAACAGCCGCTCCTGAGGGTGGAAGCATTTTGTTGTGTGCGTGTGTGAGAGCACTGCAAGGGAGTCCAAAGCTATATACGAGTGAGAGTCAGACCCCAGCAAATTTAGAACAAGGCTCCCCGTGTGTATGACTTAGCTAGCACTGAGGCCCTCCATTTGCATGGAAGTCTAATCGCTAGGGTTCTAAGTCGAAGAAACAACAGTGTACAGAGACAGTGTTTTAGCTTCCGACGACCTCTCTGTGGGAGGAAGCAGTTTAGTGTGTGCTTTCGTTGAGAGCCACGGGACTGGCTCCATTTCGTAAACTCGGGGTAGACACAGGCCGATATGAAGGCAGCGCACAAATCACATCATGGTTATGGGGCTAATAGCGTTGCCCCCGGGTTGCATGCCGACTGAAAGTCAGCCACCTAACTCGACGGACAAACTCGGTAGAGAATCCGTGCTTCAGCGAAAACAGCCGATCCTGAGGGTGGAAGCCTTTTGTTGTGTGCGTGCGTGAGAGCACTGCAAGGGAGTCCAAAGCTATATACGAGTCAGACTCAGGACACATCAAAAGGCAGAGCAAGACTCCCAGTGTGTTTGATTTAGCTAGAACTGCGGCCCTCCTTTTGCATTGAAGTCTAATCGCTAGGGTTCGGACTCGAACAAACAACAGTGTACAGAAACAGTGTTTTAGATTCCGACGACCTCTCTGTGGGAGGAAGCACTTTTGGGTGTACTTTCGTTGAGAGCCACGGGACTGGCTCCATTTCGTAAAATCGGGGTAGAGACAGGCTGGTACAGGAGGTAGCGCACAAATCACATCATGGTTATGGGGCTAGTAGCATTGCCCCGGGGTTGCGTGCAGGCTGAAAGTCAGCCACCTTCCTCGATATAAAACCTCGGGAGAGAATCCGTGCTTCAGCGAAAACAGCCGCTCCTGTGGGTGGAATCATTTTGTTGTGTGCGTGCTTGAGAGCACTACAAGGGATTCCAAAGGTATATAGGAGTGAGACTCAGGACCCAGCAAAAGGCAGAACGAGGCCCCCGTGTGTTTGATTAAGCTAGCACTGAGACCCTCCATTTGCATGGAAGTCTAATCACTAGGGTTCTAACTCGAAGAAACAACAGTGTACAGAGACAGGGTTTTAGCTTCCGACGTCCTCTCTGTGGGAGGAAGCAGTTTAGGGTGTAGTGTGAGTGAGTGCCACGGGACTGGCTCCATTTCGTAAAATCGGGGTAGAGAGAACCCGGTACAGAGGGGAGCACACAAATCACATCATGGTTATGGGGCTAGTAGCGTTGCCCCGTGGGTGCGTGCAGTCTTAATGTCAGCCAGCTAACTCGAAGGAGAAACTCGGTAGAGAATCCGTGCTTCAGCGAACACAGCCGCTCCTGAGGGTGGAAGCATTTTGTTGTGTGGTGTATGAGAGCACTGCAAGGGAGTCCAAAGCTATATACGAGTGAGAGTCAGACCCCAGCAAAGTTAGAACAAGGCTCCCTGTGTGTATGACTTAGCCAGCACTGCGGCCCTCCATTTGAATTGAAGTCTAATTGCGAGGGTTCTAACTCGAAGAAACAAGAGTGTGCAGAAACAGTGTTTTAGGTTCCGACGACCTCTCTGTGGGTGGAAGCAGTTTAGCGTGTACTGTGTGTGAGAGCCTCGGGACTGGTGCCATTTCGTAAAATCGGGGTAGAGACAACCCGTTACAGAAGGCAGCTCACAACTCACATCATGGTTATGCGGCTAGTAGCATTGGCCCGGGGGTGCGTGCAGGCTGAATGTCAGCCACCTAACTCGAAGGAGAAACTCGGTAGAGAATCCGTGCTTCAGCGAAAACAGCCGCTCCTGAGGGTGGAAGCATTTTGTTGTGTGCGTGTGTGAGAGCACTGCAAGGGAGTCCAAAGCTATATACGAGTGAGAGTCAGACCCCAGCAAAGTTAGAACAAGGCTCCCCGTGTGTATGACTTAGCTAGCACTGAGGCCCTCCATTTGCATGGAAGTCTAATCGCTAGGGTTCTAAGTCGAAGAAACAACAGTGTACAGAGACAGTGTTTTAGCTTCCGACGACCTCTCTGTGGGAGGAAGCAGTTTAGTGTGTGCTTTCGTTGAGAGCCGCGGGACTGGCTCCATTTCGTAAACTCGGGGTAGACACAGGCCGGTATGAAGGCAGCGCACAAATCACATCATGGTTATGGGGCTAATAGCGTTGCCCCCGGGTTGCATGCAGACTGAAAGTCAGCCACCTAACTCGACGGACAAACTCGGTAGAGAATCCGTGCTTCAGCGAAAACAGCCGCTCCTGAGGGTGGAAGCCTTTTGTTGTGTGCGTGCGTGAGAGCACTGCAAGGGAGTCCAAAGCTATATACGAGTCAGACTCAGGACACATCAAAAGGCAGAGCAAGACTCCCAGTGTGTTTGATTTAGCTAGAACTGCGGCCCTCCTTTTGCATTGAAGTCTAATCGCTAGGGTTCGGACTCGAACAAACAACAGTGTACGGAAACAGTGTTTTAGATTCCGACGACCTCTCTGTGGGAGGAAGCACTTTTGGGTGTACTTTCGTTGAGAGCCACGGGACTGGCTCCATTTCGTAAAATCGGGGTAGAGACAGGCTGGTACAGGAGGTAGCGCACAAATCACATCATGGTTATGGGGCTAGTAGCATTGCCCCGGGGTTGCGTGCAGGCTGAAAGTCAGCCACCTACCTCGACGTAAAAACTCGGGAGAGAATCCGTGCTTCAGCGAAAACAGCCGCTCCTGTGGGTGGAAGCATTTTGTTGTGTGCGTGCTTGAGAGCACTACAAGGGATTCCAAAGGTATATACGAGTGAGACTCAGGACCCAGCAAAAGGCAGAACGAGGCCCCCGTGTGTTTGATTAAGTTAGCACTGAGACCCTCCATTTGCATGGAAGTCTAATCACTAGGGTTCTAACTCGAAGAAACAACAGTGTACAGAGACAGGGTTTTAGCTTCCGACGTCCTCTCTGTGGGAGGAAGCAGTTTAGGGTGTAGTGTGAGTGAGTGCCACGGGACTGGCTCCATTTCGTAAAATCGGGGTAGAGAGAACCCGGTACAGAGGGGAGCACACAAATCACATCATGGTTATGGGGCTAGGAGCGTTGCCCCGTGGGTGCGTGCAGTCTTAATGTCAGCCAGCTAACTCGAAGGAGAAACTCGGTAGAGAATCCGTGCTTCAGCGAAAACAGCCGCTCCTGAGGGTGGAAGCATTTTGTTGTGTGGTGTATGAGAGCACTGCAAGGGAGTCCAAAGCTATATACGAGTGAGAGTCAGACCCCAGCAAAGTTAGAACAAGGCTCCCTGTGTGTATGACTTAGCCAGCACTGCGGCCCTCCATTTGAATTGAAGTCTAATTGCGAGGGTTCTAACTCGAAGAAACAAGAGTGTGCAGAAACAGTGTTTTAGGTTCCGACGACCTCTCTGTGGGTGGAAGCAGTTTAGCGTGTACTGTGTGTGAGAGCCTCGGGACTGGTGCCATTTCATAAAATCGGGGTAGAGACAACCCGTTACAGAAGGCAGCTCACAACTCACATCATGGTTATGCGGCTAGTAGCATTGGCCCGGGGGTGCGTGCAGGCTGAATGTCAGCCACCTAACTCGAAGGAGAAACTCGGTAGAGAATCCGTGCTTCAGCGAAAACAGCCGCTCCTGAGGGTGGAAGCATTTTGTTGTGTGCGTGTGTGAGAGCACTGCAAGGGAGTCCAAAGCTATATACGAGTGAGAGTCAGACCCCAGCAAAGTGAGAACAAGACTCCCCGTGTGTATGACTTAGCTAGCACTGAGGCCCTCTATTTGCATGGAAGTCTAATCACTAGGGTTCTAAGTCGAAGAAACAACAGTGTACAGAGACAGTGTTTAAGGTTCCGACGACCTCTCTGTGGGAGGAAGCAGTTTAGTGTGTGCTTTCGTTGAGAGCCGCGGGACTGGCTCCATTTCGTAAACTCGGGGTAGACACAGGCCGGTATGAAGGCAGCGCACAAATCACATCATGGTTATGGGGCTAATAGCGTTGCCCCCGGGTTGCATGCAGACTGAAAGTCAGCCACCTAACTCGACGGACAAACTCGGTAGAGAATCCGTGCTTCAGCGAAAACAGCCGCTCCTGAGGGTGGAAGCATTTTGTTGTGTGCGTGCCTGAGAGCATTGCAAAGGAGTCCAAAGCTATATACCAGTCAGCCACAGGCCATATCAAAAGGCAGAACAAGACTCCCAGTGTGTTTGATTTAGCTAGCACTGCTGGCTTCTTTTGCATGGAAGTCTACTCGCTAGCGTTCTAACTCGAGGAAACAACAGTGTACAGAAACATTGTTTTAGCTTCCGACGACCTCACTGTGGGAGGAAGCAGTTTAGGGTGTACTGTGGGTGAGAGCCAGGGGATGGGTTCCATTTCGAAAAATCGGGCTAGAGACAGGCCGATACAGAAGGCAGCTCACAAATCACATCATGGTTATGGGTCTACTAGCGTCGCCCCGGGGGTGCGTGCAGGCTGAATATCAGCCACCTAACTAGACGGAAAAACTCGGTAGAGGATCCGTGCTTCAGCGAAAACAGCCGCTCCTGTGGGTGGAATCATTTTGTTGTGTGCGTGCTTGAGAGCACTACAAGGGATTCCAAAGGTATATACGAGTGAGACTCAGGACCCAGCAAAAGGCAGAACGAGGCCCCCGTGTGTTTGATTAAGCTAGCACTGAGACCCTCCATTTGCATGGAAGTCTAATCACTAGGGTTCTAACTCGAAGAAACAACAGTGTACAGAGACAGGGTTTTAGCTTCCGACGTCCTCTCTGTGGAAGGAAGCAGTTTAGGGTGTAGTGTGAGTGAGTGCCACGGGACTGGCTCCATTTCGTAAAATCGGGGTAGAGAGAACCCGGTACAGAGGGGAGCACACAAATCACATCATGGTTATGGGGCTAGGAGCGTTGCCCCATGGGTGCGTGCAGTCTTACTGTCAGCCAGCTAACTCGAAGGAGAAACTCGGTAGAGAATCCGTGCTTCAGCGAAAACAGCCGCTCCTGAGGGTGGAAGCATTTTGTTGTGTGGTGTATGAGAGCACTGCAAGGGAGTCCAAAGCTATATACGAGTGAGAGTCAGACCCCAGCAAAGTTAGAACAAGGCTCCCTGTGTGTATGACTTAGCCAGCACTGCGGCCCTCCATTTGAATTGAAGTCTAATTGCGAGGGTTCTAACTCGAAGAAACAAGAGTGTGCAGAAACAGTGTTTTAGGTTCCGACGACCTCTCTGTGGGTGGAAGCAGTTTAGCGTGTACTGTGTGTGAGAGCCTCGGGACTGGTGCCATTTCGTAAAATCGGGGTAGAGACAACCCGTTACAGAAGGCAGCTCACAACTCACATCATGGTTATGCGGCTAGTAGCATTGGCCCGGGGGTGCGTGCAGGCTGAATGTCAGCCACCTAACTCGAAGGAGAAACTCGGTAGAGAATCCGTGCTTCAGCGAAAACAGCCGCTCCTGAGGGTGGAGGCATTTTGTTGTGTGCGTGTGTGAGAGCACTGCAAGGGAGTCCAAAGCTATATACGAGTGAGAGTCAGACCCCAGCAAAGTTAGAACAAGGCTCCCCGTGTGTATGACTTAGCTAGCACTGAGGCCCTCCATTTGCATGGAAGTCTAATCGCTAGGGTTCTAAGTCGAAGAAACAACAGTGTACAGAGACAGTGTTTTAGCTTCCGACGACCTCTCTGTGGGAGGAAGCAGTTTAGTGTGTGCTTTCATTGAGAGCCGCGGGACTGGCTCCATTTCGAAAACTCGGGGTAGACACAGGCCGGTATGAAGGCAGCGCACAAATCACATCATGGTTATGGGGCTAATAGCGTTGCCCCCGGGTTGCATGCAGACTGAAAGTCAGCCACCTAACTCGACGGACAAACTCGGTAGAGAATCCGTGCTTCAGCGAAAACAGCCGCTCCTGAGGGTGGAAGCATTTTGTTGTGTGCGTGCCTGAGAGCACTGCAAAGGAGTCCAAAGCTATATACCAGTCAGCCACAGGCCATATCAAAAGGCAGAACAAGACTCCCAGTGTGTTTGATTTAGCTAGCACTGCTGGCTTCTTTTGCATGGAAGTCTACTCGCTAGCGTTCTAACTCGAGGAAACAACAGTGTACAGAAACATTGTTTTAGCTTCCGACGACCTCACTGTGGGAGGAAGCAGTTTAGGGTGTACTGTGGGTGAGAGCCAGGGGATGGGTTCCATTTCGAAAAATCGGGCTAGAGACAGGCCGATACAGAAGGCAGCTCACAAATCACATCATGGTTATGGGTCTACTAGCGTCGCCCCGGGGGTGCGTGCAGGCTGAATATCAGCCACCTAACTAGACGGAAAAACTCGGTAGAGGATCCGTGCTTCAGTGAAAACAGCAGCTCTTGAGGGTGAAAGCATTTTGTTGTGTGCGTGCGTGAGAGCACTGCAAGGGATTCCAAAGGTATATACGAGTGAGACTCAGGCCCCAGCAAAAGGCAGAACAAGACTCCCCGTGTGTTTAATTTAGCCAGCACTGCGGCCCTCCATTTGAATTGAAGTCTAATCGCGAGGGTTCTAACTCGAAGAAACAAAAGTGTGCAGAAACACTGTTTTAGGTTCCGACGACCTCTCTGTGGGTGGAAGCAGTTTAGCGTGTACTGTGTGTGAGAGCCTCGGGACTGGTGCCATTTCGTAAAATCGGGGTAGATACAACCCGTTACAGAAGGCAGCTCACAACACACATCATGGTTATGCGGCTAGTAGCGTTGGCCCGGGGGTGCGTGCAGGCTGAATGTCAGCCACCTAACTCGAAGGAAAAACTCGGTAGAGAATCCGTGCTTCAGCGAAAACAGCCGCTCCTGAGGGTGGAAGCCTTTTGTTGTGTGCGTGCGTGAGAGCACTGCAAGGGAGTCCAAAGCTATATACGAGTCAGACTCAGGACACATCAAAAGGCAGAGCAAGACTCCCAGTGTGTTTGATTTAGCTAGAACTGCGGCCCTCCTTTTGCATTGAAGTCTAATCGCTAGGGTTCGGACTCGAACAAACAACAGTGTACGGAAACAGTGTTTTAGATTCCGACGACCTCTCTGTGGGAGGAAGCACTTTTGGGTGTACTTTCGTTGAGAGCCACGGGACTGGCTCCATTTCGTAAAATCGGGGTAGAGACAGGCTGGTACAGGAGGTAGCGCACAAATCACATCATGGTTATGGGGCTAGTAGCATTGCCCCGGGGTTGCGTGCAGGCTGAAAGTCAGCCACCTACCTCGACGTAAAAACTCGGGAGAGAATCCGTGCTTCAGCGAAAACAGCCGCTCCTGTGGGTGGAAGCATTTTGTTGTGTGCGTGCTTGAGAGCACTACAAGGGATTCCAAAGGTATATAGGAATGAGACTCAGGACCCAGCAAAAGGCAGAACGAGGCCCCCGTGTGTTTGATTAAGTTAGCACTGAGACCCTCCATTTGCATGGAAGTCTAATCACTAGGGTTCTAACTCGAAGAAACAACAGTGTACAGAGACAGGGTTTTAGCTTCCGACGTCCTCTCTGTGGGAGGAAGCAGTTTAGGGTGTAGTGTGAGTGAGTGCCACGGGACTGGCTCCATTTCGTAAAATCGGGGTAGAGAGAACCCGGTACAGAGGGGAGCACACAAATCACATCATGGTTATGGGGCTAGTAGCGTTGCCCCGTGGGTGCGTGCAGTCTTAATGTCAGCCAGCTAACTCGAAGGAGAAACTCGGTAGAGAATCCGTGCTTCAGCGAAAACAGCCGCTCCTGAGGGTGGAAGCATTTTGTTGTGTGGTGTATGAGAGCACTGCAAGGGAGTCCAAAGCTATATACGAGTGAGAGTCAGACCCCAGCAAAGTTAGAACAAGGCTCCCTGTGTGTATGACTTAGCCAGCACTGCGGCCCTCCATTTGAATTAGAGTCTAATTGCGAGGGTTCTAACTCGAAGAAACAAGAGTGTGCAGAAACAGTGTTTTAGGTTCCGACGACCTCTCTGTGGGTGGAAGCAGTTTAGCGTGTACTGTGTGTGAGAGCCTCGGGACTGGTGCCATTTCCTAAAATCGGGGTAGAGACAACCCGTTACAGAAGGCAGCTCACAACACACATCATGGTTATGCGGCTAGTAGCGTTGGCCCGGGGGTGCGTGCAGGCTGAATGTTAGCCACCTAACTCGAAGGAAAAACTCGGTAGAGAATCCGTGCTTCAGCGAAAACAGCCGCTCCTGAGGGTGGAAGCATTTTGTTGTGTGCGTGTGTGAGAGCACTGCAAGGGAGTCCAAAGCTATATACGAGTGAGAGTCAGACCCCAGCAAATTTAGAACAAGGCTCCCCGTGTGTATGACTTAGCTAGCACTGAGGCCCTCCATTTGCATGGAAGTCTAATCGCTAGGGTTCTAAGTCGAAGAAACAACAGTGTACAGAGACAGTGTTTTAGCTTCCGACGACCTCTCTGTGGGAGGAAGCAGTTTAGTGTGTGCTTTCGTTGAGAGCCACGGGACTGGCTCCATTTCGTAAACTCGGGGTAGACACAGGCCGATATGAAGGCAGCGCAAAAATCACATCATGGTTATGGGGCTAATAGCGTTGCCCCCGGGTTGCATGCCGACTGAAAGTCAGCCACCTAACTCGACGGACAAACTCGGTAGAGAATCCGTGCTTCAGCGAAAACAGCCGATCCTGAGGGTGGAAGCCTTTTGTTGTGTGCGTGCGTGAGAGCACTGCAAGGGAGTCCAAAGCTATATACGAGTCAGACTCAGGACACATCAAAAGGCAGAGCAAGACTCCCAGTGTGTTTGATTTAGCTAGAACTGCGGCCCTCCTTTTGCATTGAAGTCTAATCGCTAGGGTTCGGACTCGAACAAACAACAGTGTACAGAAACAGTGTTTTAGATTCCGACGACCTCTCTGTGGGAGGAAGCACTTTTGGGTGTACTTTCGTTGAGAGCCACGGGACTGGCTCCATTTCGTAAAATCGGGGTAGAGACAGGCTGGTACAGGAGGTAGCGCACAAATCACATCATGGTTATGGGGCTAGTAGCATTGCCCCGGGGTTGCGTGCAGGCTGAAAGTCAGCCACCTTCCTCGATATAAAACCTCGGGAGAGAATCCGTGCTTCAGCGAAAACAGCCGCTCCTGTGGGTGGAATCATTTTGTTGTGTGCGTGCTTGAGAGCACTACAAGGGATTCCAAAGGTATATAGGAGTGAGACTCAGGACCCAGCAAAAGGCAGAACGAGGCCCCCGTGTGTTTGATTAAGCTAGCACTGAGACCCTCCATTTGCATGGAAGTCTAATCACTAGGGTTCTAACTCGAAGAAACAACAGTGTACAGAGACAGGGTTTTAGCTTCCGACGTCCTCTCTGTGGGAGGAAGCAGTTTAGGGTGTAGTGTGAGTGAGTGCCACGGGACTGGCTCCATTTCGTAAAATCGGGGTAGAGAGAACCCGGTACAGAGGGGAGCACACAAATCACATCATGGTTATGGGGCTAGTAGCGTTGCCCCGTGGGTGCGTGCAGTCTTAATGTCAGCCAGCTAACTCGAAGGAGAAACTCGGTAGAGAATCCGTGCTTCAGCGAACACAGCCGCTCCTGAGGGTGGAAGCATTTTGTTGTGTGGTGTATGAGAGCACTGCAAGGGAGTCCAAAGCTATATACGAGTGAGAGTCAGACCCCAGCAAAGTTAGAACAAGGCTCCCTGTGTGTATGACTTAGCCAGCACTGCGGCCCTCCATTTGAATTGAAGTCTAATTGCGAGGGTTCTAACTCGAAGAAACAAGAGTGTGCAGAAACAGTGTTTTAGGTTCCGACGACCTCTCTGTGGGTGGAAGCAGTTTAGCGTGTACTGTGTGTGAGAGCCTCGGGACTGGTGCCATTTCGTAAAATCGGGGTAGAGACAACCCGTTACAGAAGGCAGCTCACAACTCACATCATGGTTATGCGGCTAGTAGCATTGGCCCGGGGGTGCGTGCAGGCTGAATGTCAGCCACCTAACTCGAAGGAGAAACTCGGTAGAGAATCCGTGCTTCAGCGAAAACAGCCGCTCCTGAGGGTGGAAGCATTTTGTTGTGTGCGTGTGTGAGAGCACTGCAAGGGAGTCCAAAGCTATATACGAGTGAGAGTCAGACCCCAGCAAAGTTAGAACAAGGCTCCCCGTGTGTATGACTTAGCTAGCACTGAGGCCCTCCATTTGCATGGAAGTCTAATCGCTAGGGTTCTAAGTCGAAGAAACAACAGTGTACAGAGACAGTGTTTTAGCTTCCGACGACCTCTCTGTGGGAGGAAGCAGTTTAGTGTGTGCTTTCGTTGAGAGCCGCGGGACTGGCTCCATTTCGTAAACTCGGGGTAGACACAGGCCGGTATGAAGGCAGCGCACAAATCACATCATGGTTATGGGGCTAATAGCGTTGCCCCCGGGTTGCATGCAGACTGAAAGTCAGCCACCTAACTCGACGGACAAACTCGGTAGAGAATCCGTGCTTCAGCGAAAACAGCCGCTCCTGAGGGTGGAAGCCTTTTGTTGTGTGCGTGCGTGAGAGCACTGCAAGGGAGTCCAAAGCTATATACGAGTCAGACTCAGGACACATCAAAAGGCAGAGCAAGACTCCCAGTGTGTTTGATTTAGCTAGAACTGCGGCCCTCCTTTTGCATTGAAGTCTAATCGCTAGGGTTAGGACTCGAACAAACAACAGTGTACGGAAACAGTGTTTTAGATTCCGACGACCTCTCTGTGGGAGGAAGCACTTTTGGGTGTACTTTCGTTGAGAGCCACGGGACTGGCTCCATTTCGTAAAATCGGGGTAGAGACAGGCTGGTACAGGAGGTAGCGCACAAATCACATCATGGTTATGGGGCTAGTAGCATTGCCCCGGGGTTGCGTGCAGGCTGAAAGTCAGCCACCTACCTCGACGTAAAAACTCGGGAGAGAATCCGTGCTTCAGCGAAAACAGCCGCTCCTGTGGGTGGAAGCATTTTGTTGTGTGCGTGCTTGAGAGCACTACAAGGGATTCCAAAGGTATATACGAGTGAGACTCAGGACCCAGCAAAAGGCAGAACGAGGCCCCCGTGTGTTTGATTAAGTTAGCACTGAGACCCTCCATTTGCATGGAAGTCTAATCACTAGGGTTCTAACTCGAAGAAACAACAGTGTACAGAGACAGGGTTTTAGCTTCCGACGTCCTCTCTGTGGGAGGAAGCAGTTTAGGGTGTAGTGTGAGTGAGTGCCACGGGACTGGCTCCATTTCGTAAAATCGGGGTAGAGAGAACCCGGTACAGAGGGGAGCACACAAATCACATCATGGTTATGGGGCTAGGAGCGTTGCCCCGTGGGTGCGTGCAGTCTTAATGTCAGCCAGCTAACTCGAAGGAGAAACTCGGTAGAGAATCCGTGCTTCAGCGAAAACAGCCGCTCCTGAGGGTGGAAGCATTTTGTTGTGTGGTGTATGAGAGCACTGCAAGGGAGTCCAAAGCTATATACGAGTGAGAGTCAGACCCCAGCAAAGTTAGAACAAGGCTCCCTGTGTGTATGACTTAGCCAGCACTGCGGCCCTCCATTTGAATTGAAGTCTAATTGCGAGGGTTCTAACTCGAAGAAACAAGAGTGTGCAGAAACAGTGTTTTAGGTTCCGACGACCTCTCTGTGGGTGGAAGCAGTTTAGCGTGTACTGTGTGTGAGAGCCTCGGGACTGGTGCCATTTCATAAAATCGGGGTAGAGACAACCCGTTACAGAAGGCAGCTCACAACTCACATCATGGTTATGCGGCTAGTAGCATTGGCCCGGGGGTGCGTGCAGGCTGAATGTCAGCCACCTAACTCGAAGGAGAAACTCGGTAGAGAATCCGTGCTTCAGCGAAAACAGCCGCTCCTGAGGGTGGAAGCATTTTGTTGTGTGCGTGTGTGAGAGCACTGCAAGGGAGTCCAAAGCTATATACGAGTGAGAGTCAGACCCCAGCAAAGTGAGAACAAGACTCCCCGTGTGTATGACTTAGCTAGCACTGAGGCCCTCTATTTGCATGGAAGTCTAATCACTAGGGTTCTAAGTCGAAGAAACAACAGTGTACAGAGACAGTGTTTAAGGTTCCGACGACCTCTCTGTGGGAGGAAGCAGTTTAGTGTGTGCTTTCGTTGAGAGCCGCGGGACTGGCTCCATTTCGTAAACTCGGGGTAGACACAGGCCGGTATGAAGGCAGCGCACAAATCACATCATGGTTATGGGGCTAATAGCGTTGCCCCCGGGTTGCATGCAGACTGAAAGTCAGCCACCTAACTCGACGGACAAACTCGGTAGAGAATCCGTGCTTCAGCGAAAACAGCCGCTCCTGAGGGTGGAAGCATTTTGTTGTGTGCGTGCCTGAGAGCATTGCAAAGGAGTCCAAAGCTATATACCAGTCAGCCACAGGCCATATCAAAAGGCAGAACAAGACTCCCAGTGTGTTTGATTTAGCTAGCACTGCTGGCTTCTTTTGCATGGAAGTCTACTCGCTAGCGTTCTAACTCGAGGAAACAACAGTGTACAGAAACATTGTTTTAGCTTCCGACGACCTCACTGTGGGAGGAAGCAGTTTAGGGTGTACTGTGGGTGAGAGCCAGGGGATGGGTTCCATTTCGAAAAATCGGGCTAGAGACAGGCCGATACAGAAGGCAGCTCACAAATCACATCATGGTTATGGGTCTACTAGCGTCGCCCCGGGGGTGCGTGCAGGCTGAATATCAGCCACCTAACTAGACGGAAAAACTCGGTAGAGGATCCGTGCTTCAGCGAAAACAGCCGCTCCTGTGGGTGGAATCATTTTGTTGTGTGCGTGCTTGAGAGCACTACAAGGGATTCCAAAGGTATATACGAGTGAGACTCAGGACCCAGCAAAAGGCAGAACGAGGCCCCCGTGTGTTTGATTAAGCTAGCACTGAGACCCTCCATTTGCATGGAAGTCTAATCACTAGGGTTCTAACTCGAAGAAACAACAGTGTACAGAGACAGGGTTTTAGCTTCCGACGTCCTCTCTGTGGAAGGAAGCAGTTTAGGGTGTAGTGTGAGTGAGTGCCACGGGACTGGCTCCATTTCGTAAAATCGGGGTAGAGAGAACCCGGTACAGAGGGGAGCACACAAATCACATCATGGTTATGGGGCTAGGAGCGTTGCCCCATGGGTGCGTGCAGTCTTACTGTCAGCCAGCTAACTCGAAGGAGAAACTCGGTAGAGAATCCGTGCTTCAGCGAAAACAGCCGCTCCTGAGGGTGGAAGCATTTTGTTGTGTGGTGTATGAGAGCACTGCAAGGGAGTCCAAAGCTATATACGAGTGAGAGTCAGACCCCAGCAAAGTTAGAACAAGGCTCCCTGTGTGTATGACTTAGCCAGCACTGCGGCCCTCCATTTGAATTGAAGTCTAATTGCGAGGGTTCTAACTCGAAGAAACAAGAGTGTGCAGAAACAGTGTTTTAGGTTCCGACGACCTCTCTGTGGGTGGAAGCAGTTTAGCGTGTACTGTGTGTGAGAGCCTCGGGACTGGTGCCATTTCGTAAAATCGGGGTAGAGACAACCCGTTACAGAAGGCAGCTCACAACTCACATCATGGTTATGCGGCTAGTAGCATTGGCCCGGGGGTGCGTGCAGGCTGAATGTCAGCCACCTAACTCGAAGGAGAAACTCGGTAGAGAATCCGTGCTTCAGCGAAAACAGCCGCTCCTGAGGGTGGAGGCATTTTGTTGTGTGCGTGTGTGAGAGCACTGCAAGGGAGTCCAAAGCTATATACGAGTGAGAGTCAGACCCCAGCAAAGTTAGAACAAGGCTCCCCGTGTGTATGACTTAGCTAGCACTGAGGCCCTCCATTTGCATGGAAGTCTAATCGCTAGGGTTCTAAGTCGAAGAAACAACAGTGTACAGAGACAGTGTTTTAGCTTCCGACGACCTCTCTGTGGGAGGAAGCAGTTTAGTGTGTGCTTTCATTGAGAGCCGCGGGACTGGCTCCATTTCGAAAACTCGGGGTAGACACAGGCCGGTATGAAGGCAGCGCACAAATCACATCATGGTTATGGGGCTAATAGCGTTGCCCCCGGGTTGCATGCAGACTGAAAGTCAGCCACCTAACTCGACGGACAAACTCGGTAGAGAATCCGTGCTTCAGCGAAAACAGCCGCTCCTGAGGGTGGAAGCATTTTGTTGTGTGCGTGCCTGAGAGCACTGCAAAGGAGTCCAAAGCTATATACCAGTCAGCCACAGGCCATATCAAAAGGCAGAACAAGACTCCCAGTGTGTTTGATTTAGCTAGCACTGCTGGCTTCTTTTGCATGGAAGTCTACTCGCTAGCGTTCTAACTCGAGGAAACAACAGTGTACAGAAACATTGTTTTAGCTTCCGACGACCTCACTGTGGGAGGAAGCAGTTTAGGGTGTACTGTGGGTGAGAGCCAGGGGATGGGTTCCATTTCGAAAAATCGGGCTAGAGACAGGCCGATACAGAAGGCAGCTCACAAATCACATCATGGTTATGGGTCTACTAGCGTCGCCCCGGGGGTGCGTGCAGGCTGAATATCAGCCACCTAACTAGACGGAAAAACTCGGTAGAGGATCCGTGCTTCAGTGAAAACAGCAGCTCCTGAGGGTGAAAGCATTTTGTTGTGTGCGTGCGTGAGAGCACTGCAAGGGATTCCAAAGGTATATACGAGTGAGACTCAGGCCCCAGCAAAAGGCAGAACAAGACTCCCCGTGTGTTTAATTTAGCCAGCACTGCGGCCCTCCATTTGAATTGAAGTCTAATCGCGAGGGTTCTAACTCGAAGAAACAAGAGTGTGCAGAAACAGTGTTTTAGATTCCGACGACCTCTCTGTGGGTGGAAGCAGTTTAGCGTGTACTGTGTGTGAGAGCCTCGGGACTGGTGCCATTTCGTAAAATCGGGGTAGAGACAACCCGTTACAGAAGGCAGCTCACAACTCACATCATGGTTATGCGGCTAGTAGCGTTGGCCCGGGGGTGCGTGCAGGCTGAATGTCAGCCACCTAACTCGAAGGAAAAACTCGGTAGAGAATCCGTGCTTCAGCGAAAACAGCCGATCCTGAGGGTGGAAGCCTTTTGTTGTGTGCGTGCGTGAGAGCACTGCAAGGGAGTCCAAAGCTATATACGAGTCCGACTCAGGACACATCAAAAGGCAGAGCAAGACTCCCAGTGTGTTTGATTTAGCTAGAACTGCGGCCCTCCTTTTGCATTGAAGTCTAATCGCTAGGGTTCGGACTCGAACAAACAACAGTGTACGGAAACAGTGTTTTAGATTCCGACGACCTCTCTGTGGGAGGAAGCACTTTTGGGTGTACTTTCGTTGAGAGCCACGGGACTGGCTCCATTTCGTAAAATCGGGGTAGAGACAGGCTGGTACAGGAGGTAGCGCACAAATCACATCATGGTTATGGGGCTAGTAGCATTGCCCCGGGGTTGCGTGCAAGCTGAAAGTCAGCCACCTACCTCGACGTAAAACCTCGGGAGAGAATCCGTGCTTCAGCGAAAACAGCCGCTCCTGTGGGTGGAAGCATTTTGTTGTGTGCGTGCTTGAGAGCACTACAAGGGATTCCAAAGGTATATAGGAGTGAGACTCAGGACCCAGCAAAAGGCAGAACGAGGCCCCCGTGTGTTTGATTAAGCTAGCACTGAGACCCTCCATTTGCATGGAAGTCTAATCACTAGGGTTCTAACTCGAAGAAACAACAGTGTACAGAGACAGGGTTTTAGCTTCCGACGTCCTCTCTGTGGGAGGAAGCAGTTTAGGGTGTAGTGTGAGTGAGTGCCACGGGACTGGCTCCATTTCGTAAAATCGGGGTAGAGAGAACCCGGTACAGAGGGGAGCACACAAATCACATCATGGTTATGGGGCTAGTAGCGTTGCCCCGTGGGTGCGTGCAGTCTTAATGTCAGCCAGCTAACTCGAAGGAGAAACTCGGTAGAGAATCCGTGCTTCAGCGAAAACAGCCGCTCCTGAGGGTGGAAGCATTTTGTTGTGTCGTGTATGAGAGCACTGCAAGGGAGTCCAAAGCTATATACGAGTGAGAGTCAGACCCCAGCAAAGTTAGAACAAGGCTCCCTGTGTGTATGACTTAGCCAGCACTGCGGCCCTCCATTTGAATTGAAGTCTAACTGCGAGGGTTCTACTTCGAAGAAACAAGAGTGTGCAGAAACAGTGTTTTAGGTTCCGACGACCTCTCTGTGGGTGGAAGCAGTTTAGCGTGTACTGTGTGTGAGAGCCTCGGGACTGGTGCCATTTCGTAAAATCGGGGTAGAGACAACCCGTTACAGAAGGCAGCTCACAACTCACATCATGGTTATGCGGCTAGTAGCATTGGCCCGGGGGTGCGTGCAGGCTGAATGTCAGCCAGCTAACTCGAAGGAGAAACTCGGTAGAGAATCCGTGCTTCAGCGAAAACAGCCGCTCCTGAGGGTGGAAGCATTTTGTTGTGTGCGTGTGTGAGAGCACTGCAAGGGAGTCCAAAGCTATATACGAGTGAGAGTCAGACCCCAGCAAAGTTAGAACAAGGCTCCCCGTGTGTATGACTTAGCTAGCACTGAGGCCCTCCATTTGCATGGAAGTCTAATCGCTAGGGTTCTAAGTCGAAGAAACAACAGTGTACAGAGACAGTGTTTTAGCTTCCGACGACCTCTCTGTGGGAGGAAGCAGTTTAGTGTGTGCTTTCGTTGAGAGCCGCGGGACTGGCTCCATTTCGTAAACTCGGGGTAGACACAGGCCGGTATGAAGGCAGCGCACAAATCACATCATGGTTATGGGGCTAATAGCGTTGCCCCCGGGTTGCATGCAGACTGAAAGTCAGCCACCTAACTCGACGGACAAACTCGGTAGAGAATCCGTGCTTCAGCGAAAACAGCCGCTCCTGAGGGTGGAAGCCTTTTGTTGTGTGCGTGCGTGAGAGCACTGCAAGGGAGTCCAAAGCTATATACGAGTCAGACTCAGGACACATCAAAAGGCAGAGCAAGACTCCCAGTGTGTTTGATTTAGCTAGAACTGCGGCCCTCCTTTTGCATTGAAGTCTAATCGCTAGGGTTCGGACTCGAACAAACAACAGTGTACAGAAACAGTGTTTTAGATTCCGACGACCTCTCTGTGGGAGGAAGCACTTTTGGGTGTACTTTCGTTGAGAGCCACGGGACTGGCTCCATTTCGTAAAATCGGGGTAGAGACAGGCTGGTACAGGAGGTAGCGCACAAATCACATCATGGTTATGGGGCTAGTAGCATTGCCCCGGGGTTGCGTGCAGGCTGAAAGTCAGCCACCTTCCTCGACGTAAAACCTCGGGACAGAATCCGTGCTTCAGCGAAAACAGCCGCTCCTGTGGGTGGAATCATTTTGTTGTGTGCGTGCTTGAGAGCACTACAAGGGATTCCAAAGGTATATAGGAGTGAGACTCAGGACCGAGCAAAAGGCAGAACGAGGCCCCCGTGTGTTTGATTAAGCTAGCACTGAGACCCTCCATTTGCATGGAAGTCTAATCACTAGGGTTCTAACTCGAAGAAACAACAGTGTACAGAGACAGGGTTTTAGCTTCCGACGTCCTCTCTGTGGGAGGAAGCAGTTTAGGGTGTAGTGTGAGTGAGTGCCACGGGACTGGCTCCATTTCGTAAAATCGGGGTAGAGAGAACCCGGTACAGAGGGGAGCACACAAATCACATCATGGTTATGGGGCTAGTAGCGTTGCCCCGTGGGTGCGTGCAGTCTTAATGTCAGCCAGCTAACTCGAAGGAGAAACTCGGTAGAGAATCCGTGCTTCAGCGAAAACAGCCGCTCCTGAGGGTGGAAGCATTTTGTTGTGTGGTGTATGAGAGCACTGCAAGGGAGTCCAAAGCTATATACGAGTGAGAGTCAGACCCCAGCAAAGTTAGAACAAGGCTCCCTGTGTGTATGACTTAGCCAGCACTGCGGCCCTCCATTTGAATTGAAGTCTAACTGCGAGGGTTCTACTTCGAAGAAACAAGAGTGTGCAGAAACAGTGTTTTAGGTTCCGACGACCTCTCTGTGGGTGGAAGCAGTTTAGCGTGTACTGTGTGTGAGAGCCTCGGGACTGGTGCCATTTCGTAAAATCGGGGTAGAGACAACCCGTTACAGAAGGCAGCTCACAACTCACATCATGGTTATGCGGCTAGTAGCATTGGCCCGGGGGTGCGTGCAGGCTGAATGTCAGCCACCTAACTCGAAGGAGAAACTCGGTAGAGAATCCGTGCTTCAGCGAAAACAGCCGCTCCTGAGGGTGGAAGCATTTTGTTGTGTGCGTGTGTGAGAGCACTGCAAGGGAGTCCAAAGCTATATACGAGTGAGAGTCAGACCCCAGCAAAGTTAGAACAAGGCTCCCCGTGTGTATGACTTAGCTAGCACTGAGGCCCTCCATTTGCATGGAAGTCTAATCGCTAGGGTTCTAAGTCGAAGAAACAACAGTGTACAGAGACAGTGTTTTAGCTTCCGACGACCTCTCTGTGGGAGGAAGCAGTTTAGTGTGTGCTTTCGTTGAGAGCCGCGGGACTGGCTCCATTTCGTAAACTCGGGGTAGACACAGGCCGGTATGAAGGCAGCGCACAAATCACATCATGGTTATGGGGCTAATAGCGTTGCCCCCGGGTTGCATGCAGACTGAAAGTCAGCCACCTAACTCGACGGACAAACTCGGTAGAGAATCCGTGCTTCAGCGAAAACAGCCGCTCCTGAGGGTGGAAGCCTTTTGTTGTGTGCGTGCGTGAGAGCACTGCAAGGGAGTCCAAAGCTATATACGAGTCAGACTCAGGACACATCAAAAGGCAGAGCAAGACTCCCAGTGTGTTTGATTTAGCTAGAACTGCGGCCCTCCTTTTGCATTGAAGTCTAATCGCTAGGGTTCGGACTCGAACAAACAACAGTGTACAGAAACAGTGTTTTAGATTCCGACGACCTCTCTGTGGGAGGAAGCACTTTTGGGTGTACTTTCGTTGAGAGCCACGGGACTGGCTCCATTTCGTAAAATCGGGGTAGAGACAGGCTGGTACAGGAGGTAGCGCACAAATCACATCATGGTTATGGGGCTAGTAGCATTGCCCCGGGGTTGCGTGCAGGCTGAAAGTCAGCCACCTTCCTCGACATAAAACCTCGGGAGAGAATCCGTGCTTCAGCGAAAACAGCCGCTCCTGTGGGTGGAATCATTTTGTTGTGTGCGTGCTTGAGAGCACTACAAGGGATTCCAAAGGTATATAGGAGTGAGACTCAGGACCCAGCAAAAGGCAGAACGAGGCCCCCGTGTGTTTGATTAAGCTAGCACTGAGACCCTCCATTTGCATGGAAGTCTAATCACTAGGGTTCTAACTCGAAGAAACAACAGTGTACAGAGACAGGGTTTTAGCTTCCGACGTCCTCTCTGTGGGAGGAAGCAGTTTAGGGTGTAGTGTGAGTGAGTGCCACGGGACTGGCTCCATTTCGTAAAATCGGGGTAGAGAGAACCCGGTACAGAGGGGAGCACACAAATCACATCATGGTTATGGGGCTAGGAGCGTTGCCCCGTGGGTGCGTTCAGTCTTAATGTCAGCCAGCTAACTCGAAGGAGAAACTCTGTAGAGAATCCGTGCTTCAGCGAAAACAGCCGCTCCTGAGGGTGGAAGCATTTTGTTGTGTCGTGTATGAGAGCACTGCAAGGGAGTCCAAAGCTATATACGAGTGAGAGTCAGACCCCAGCAAAGTTAGAACAAGGCTCCCTGTGTGTATGACTTAGCCAGCACTGCGGCCCTCCATTTGAATTGAAGTCTAATTGCGAGGGTTCTAACTCGAAGAAACAAGAGTGTGCAGAAACAGTGTTTTAGGTTCCGACGACCTCTCTGTGGGTGGAAGCAGTTTAGCGTGTACTGTGTGTGAGAGCCTCGGGACTGGTGCCATTTCGTAAAATCGGGGTAGAGAGAACCCGGTACAGAAGGCAGCTCACAACTCACATCATGGTTATGCGGCTAGTAGCATTGGCCCGGGGGTGCGTGCAGGCTGAATGTCAGCCAGCTAACTCGAAGGAGAAACTCGGTAGAGAATCCGTGCTTCAGCGAAAACAGCCGCTCCTGAGGGTGGAAGCATTTTGTTGTGTGCGTGTGTGAGAGCACTGCAAGGGAGTCCAAAGCTATATACGAGTGAGAGTCAGACCCCAGCAAAGTTAGAACAAGGCTCCCCGTGTGTATGACTTAGCTAGCACTGAGGCCCTCCATTTGCATGGAAGTCTAATCGCTAGGGTTCTAAGTCGAAGAAACAACAGTGTACAGAGACAGTGTTTTAGCTTCCGACGACCTCTCTGTGGGAGGAAGCAGTTTAGTGTGTGCTTTCGTTGAGAGCCGCGGGACTGGCTCCATTTCGTAAACTCGGGGTAGACACAGGCCGGTATGAAGGCAGCGCACAAATCACATCATGGTTATGGGGCTAATAGCGTTGCCCCCGGGTTGCATGCAGACTGAAAGTCAGCCACCTAACTCGACGGACAAACTCGGTAGAGAATCCGTGCTTCAGCGAAAACAGGCGCTCCTGAGGGTGGAAGCATTTTGTTGTGTGCGTGCCTGAGAGCATTGCAAAGGAGTCCAAAGCTATATACCAGTCAGCCACAGGCCATATCAAAAGGCAGAACAAGACTCCCAGTGTGTTTGATTTAGCTAGCACTGCTGGCTTCTTTTGCATGGAAGTCTACTCGCTAGCGTTCTAACTCGAGGAAACAACAGTGTACAGAAACATTGTTTTAGCTTCCGACGACCTCACTGTGGGAGGAAGCAGTTTAGGGTGTACTGTGGGTGAGAGCCAGGGGATGGGTTCCATTTCGAAAAATCGGGCTAGAGACAGGCCGATACAGAAGGCAGCTCACAAATCACATCATGGTTATGGGTCTACTAGCGTCGCCCCGGGGGTGCGTGCAGGCTGAATATCAGCCACCTAACTAGACGGAAAAACTCGGTAGAGGATCCGTGCTTCAGTGAAAACAGCAGCTCCTGAGGGTGAAAGCATTTTGTTGTGTGCGTGCGTGAGAGCACTGCAAGGGATTCCAAAGGTATATACGAGTGAGACTCAGGCCCCAGCAAAAGGCAGAACAAGACTCCCCGTGTGTTTAATTTAGCCAGCACTGCGGCCCTCCATTTGAATTGAAGTCTAATCGCGAGGGTTCTAACTGGAAGAAACAAGAGTGTGCAGAAACAGTGTTTTAGATTCCGACGACCTCTCTGTGGGTGGAAGCAGTTTAGCGTGTACTGTGTGTGAGAGCCTCGGGACTGGTGCCATTTCGTAAAATCGGGGTAGAGACAACCCGTTACAGAAGGCAGCTCACAACACACATCATGGTTATGCGGCTAGTAGCGTTGGCCCGGGGGTGCGTGCAGGCTGAATGTCAGCCACCTAACTCGAGGGAGAAACTCGGTAGAGAATCCGTGCTTTAGCGAAAACAGCCGCTCCTGAGGGTGGAAGCCTTTTGTTGTGTGCGTGCGTGAGAGCACTGCAAGGGAGTCCAAAGCTATATACGAGTCAGACTCAGGACACATCAAAAGGCAGAGCAAGACTCCCAGTGTGTTTGATTTAGCTAGAACTGCGGCCCTCCTTTTGCATTGAAGTCTAATCGCTAGGGTTCGGACTCGAACAAACAACAGTGTACAGAAACAGTGTTTTAGATTCCGACGACCTCTCTGTGGGAGGAAGCACTTTTGGGTGTACTTTCGTTGAGAGCCACGGGACTGGCTCCATTTCGTAAAATCGGGGTAGAGACAGGCTGGTACAGGAGGTAGCGCACAAATCACATCATGGTTATGGGGCTAGTAGCATTGCCCCGGGGTTGCGTGCAGGCTGAAAGTCAGCCACCTACCTCGACGTAAAAACTCGGGAGAGAATCCGTGCTTCAGCGAAAACAGCCGCTCCTGTGGGTGGAAGCATTTTGTTGTGTGCGTGCTTGAGAGCACTACAAGGGATTCCAAAGGTATATAGGAGTGAGACTCAGGACCCAGCAAAAGGCAGAACGAGGCCCCCGTGTGTTTGATTAAGCTAGCACTGAGACCCTCCATTTGCATGGAAGTCTAATCACTAGGGTTCTAACTCGAAGAAACAACAGTGTACAGAGACAGGGTTTTAGCTTCCGACGTCCTCTCTGTGGGAGGAAGCAGTTTAGGGTGTAGTGTGAGTGAGTGCCACGGGACTGGCTCCATTTCGTAAAATCGGGGTAGAGAGAACCCGGTACAGAGGGGAGCACACAAATCACATCATGGTTATGGGGCTAGTAGCGTTGCCCCGTGGGTGCGTGCAGTCTTAATGTCAGCCAGCTAACTCGAAGGAGAAACTCGGTAGAGAATCCGTGCTTCAGCGAACACAGCCGCTCCTGAGGGTGGAATCATTTTGTTGTGTGGTGTATGAGAGCACTGCAAGGGAGTCCAAAGCTATATACGAGTGAGAGTCAGACCCCAGCAAAGTTAGAACAAGGCTCCCTGTGTGTATGACTTAGCCAGCACTGCGGCCCTCCATTTGAATTGAAGTCTAATTGCGAGGGTTCTAACTCGAAGAAACAAGAGTGTGCAGAAACAGTGTTTTAGGTTCCGACGACCTCTCTGTGGGTGGAAGCAGTTTAGCGTGTACTGTGTGTGAGAGCCTCGGGACTGGTGCCATTTCGTAAAATCGGGGTAGAGACAACCCGTTACAGAAGGCAGCTCACAACTCACATCATGGTTATGCGGCTAGTAGCATTGGCCCGGGGGTGCGTGCAGGCTGAATGTCAGCCACCTAACTCGAAGGAGAAACTCGGTAGAGAATCCGTGCTTCAGCGAAAACAGCCGCTCCTGAGGGTGGAGGCATTTTTTGTGTGCGTGTGTGAGAGCACTGCAAGGGAGTCCAAAGCTATATACGAGTGAGAGTCAGACCCCAGCAAAGTTAGAACAAGGCTCCCCGTGTGTATGACTTAGCTAGCACTGAGGCTCTCCATTTCCATGGAAGTCTAATCGCTAGGGTTCTAAGTCGAAGAAACAACAGTGTACAGAGACAGTGTTTTAGCTTCCGACGACCTCTCTGTGGGAGGAAGCAGTTTAGTGTGTGCTTTCGTTGAGAGCCGCGGGACTGGCTCCATTTCGTAAACTCGGGGTAGACACAGGCCGGTATGAAGGCAGCGCACAAATCACATCATGGTTATGGGGCTAATAGCGTTGCCCCCGGGTTGCATGCAGACTGAAAGTCAGCCACCTAACTCGACGGACAAACTCGGTAGAGAATCCGTGCTTCAGCGAAAACAGCCGCTCCTGAGGGTGGAAGCATTTTGTTGTGTGCGTGCCTGAGAGCACTGCAAAGGAGTCCAAAGCTATATACCAGTCAGCCACAGGCCATATCAAAAGGCAGAACAAGACTCCCAGTGTGTTTGATTTAGCTAGCACTGCTGGCTTCTTTTGCATGGAAGTCTACTCGCTAGCGTTCTAACTCGAGGAAACAACAGTGTACAGAAACATTGTTTTAGCTTCCGACGACCTCACTGTGGGAGGAAGCAGTTTAGGGTGTACTGTGGGTGAGAGCCAGGGGATGGGTTCCATTTCGAAAAATCGGGCTAGAGACAGGCCGATACAGAAGGCAGCTCACAAATCACATCATGGTTATGGGTCTCCTAGCGTCGTCCCGGGGGTGCATGCAGGCTGAATATCAGCCACCTAACTAGACGGAAAAACTCGGTAGAGGATCCGTGCTTCAGTGAAAACAGCAGCTCCTGAGGGTGAAAGCATTTTGTTGTGTGCGTGCGTGAGAGCACTGCAAGGGATTCCAAAGGTATATACGAGTGAGACTCAGGCCCCAGTAAAAGGCAGAACAAGACTCCCCGTGTGTTTAATTTAGCCAGCACTGCGGCCCTCCATTTGAATTGAAGTCTAATCGCGAGGGTTCTAACTCGAAGAAACAAGAGTGTGCAGAAACAGTGTTTTAGATTCCGGCGACCTCTCTGTGGGTGGAAGCAGTTTAGCGTGTACTGTGTGTGAGAGCCTCGGGACTGGTGCCATTTCGTAAAATCGGGGTAGAGACAACCCGTTACAGAAGGCAGCTCACAACTCACATCATGGTTATGCGGCTAGTAGCGTTGGCCCGGGGGTGCGGGCAGGCTGATTGTCAGCCACCTAACTCGAAGGAGAAACTTGGTAGAGAATCCGTGCTTCAGCGAAAACAGCCGCTCCTGAGGGTGGAAGCATTTTGTTGTGTGCGTGCGTGAGAGCACTGCAAGGGAGTCCAAAGCTATATACGAGTCAGACTCAGGACACATCAAAAGGCAGAGCAAGACTCCCAGTGTGTTTGATTTAGCTAGAACTGCGGCCCTCCTTTTGCATTGAAGTCTAATCGCTAGGGTTCGGAGTCGAACAAACAACAGTGTACAGAAACAGTGTTTTAGATTCCGACGACCTCTCTGTGGGAGGAAGCACTTTTGGGTGTACTTTCGTTGAGAGCCACGGGACTGGCTCCATTTCGTAAAATCGGGGTAGAGACAGGCTGGTACAGGAGGTAGCGCACAAATCACATCATGGTTATGGGGCTAGTAGCATTGCCCCGGGTTTGCGTGCAGGCTGAAAGTCAGCCACCTACCTCGACGTAAAAACTCGGGAGAGAATCCGTGCTTCAGCGAAAACAGCCGCTCCTGTGGGTGGAAGCATTTTGTTGTGTGCGTGCTTGAGAGCACTACAAGGGATTCCAAAGGTATATAGGAGTGAGACTCAGGACCCAGCAAAAGGCAGAACGAGGCCCCCGTGTGTTTGATTAAGCTAGCACTGAGACCCTCCATTTGCATGGAAGTCTAATCACTAGGGTTCTAACTCGAAGAAACAACAGTGTACAGAGACAGGGTTTTAGCTTCCGACGTCCTCTCTGTGGGAGGAAGCAGTTTAGGGTGTAGTGTGAGTGAGTGCCACGGGACTGGCTCCATTTCGTAAAATCGGGGTAGAGAGAACCTGGTACAGAGGGGAGCACACAAATCACGTCACGGTTATGGGGCTAGTAGCGTTGCCCCGTGGGTGCGTGCAGTCTTAATGTCAGCCAGCTAACTCGAAGGAGAAACTCGGTAGAGAATCCGTGCTTCAGCGAAAACAGCCGCTCCTGAGGGTGGAAGCATTTTGTTGTGTGGTGTATGAGAGCACTGCAAGGGAGTCCAAAGCTATATACGAGTGAGAGTCAGACCCCAGCAAAGTTAGAACAAGGCTCCCTGTGTGTATGACTTAGCCAGCACTGCGGCCCTCCATTTGAATTGAAGTCTAATTGCGAGGGTTCTAACTCGAAGAAACAAGAGTGTGCAGAAACAGTGTTTTAGGTTCCGACGACCTCTCTGTGGGTGGAAGCAGTTTAGCGTGTACTGTGTGTGAGAGCCTCGGGACTGGTGCCATTTCGTAAAATCGGGGTAGAGACAACCCGTTACAGAAGGCAGCTCACAACTCACATCATGGTTATGCGGCTAGTAGCATTGGCCCGGGGGTGCGTGCAGGCTGAATGTCAGCCACCTAACTCGAAGGAGAAACTCGGTAGAGAATCCGTGCTTCAGCGAAAACAGCCGCTCCTGAGGGTGGAAGCATTTTGTTGTGTGCGTGTGTGAGAGCACTGCAAGGGAGTCCAAAGCTATATACGAGTGAGAGTCAGACCCCAGCAAAGTTAGAACAAGGCTCCCCGTGTGTATGACTTAGCTAGCACTGAGGCCCTCCATTTGCATGGAATTCTAATCGCTAGGGTTCTAAGTCGAAGAAACAACAGTGTACAGAGACAGTGTTTTAGCTTCCGACGACCTCTCTGTGGGAGGAAGCAGTTTAGTGTGTGCTTTCGTTGAGAGCCGCGGGACTGGCTCCATTTCGTAAACTCGGGGTAGACACAGGCCGGTATGAAGGCAGCGCACAAATCACATCATGGTTATGGGGCTAATAGCGTTGCCCCCGGGTTGCATGCAGACTGAAAGTCAGCCACCTAACTCGACGGAGAAACTCGGTAGAGAATCCGTGCTTCAGCGAAAACAGCCGCTCCTGAGGGTGGAAGCCTTTTGTTGTGTGCGTGCGTGAGAGCACTGCAAGGGAGTCCAAAGCTATATACGAGTCAGACTCAGGACACATCAAAAGGCAGAGCAAGACTCCCAGTGTGTTTGATTTAGCTAGAACTGCGGCCCTCCTTTTGCATTGAAGTCTAATCGCTAGGGTTCGGACTCGAACAAACAACAGTGTACAGAAACAGTGTTTTAGATTCCGACGACCTCTCTGTGGGAGGAAGCACTTTTGGGTGTACTTTCGTTGAGAGCCACGGGACTGGCTCCATTTCGTAAAATCGGGGTAGAGACAGGCTGGTACAGGAGGTAGCGCACAAATCACATCATGGTTATGGGGCTAGTAGCATTGCCCCGGGGTTGCGTGCAGGCTGAAGTCAGCCACCTACCTCGACGTAAAACCTCGGGAGAGAATCCGTGCTTCAGCGAAAACAGCCGCTCCTGTGTGTGGAATCATTTTGTTGTGTGTGTGCTTGAGAGCACTACAAGGGATTCCAAAGGTATATAGGAGTGAGACTCAGGACCCAGCAAAAGGCAGAACGAGGCCCCCGTGTGTTTGACTAAGCTAGCACTGAGACCCTCCATTTGCATGGAAGTCTAATCACTAGGGTTCTAACTCGAAGAAACAACAGTGTACAGAGACAGGGTTTTAGCTTCCGACGTCCTCTCTGTGGGAGGAAGCAGTTTAGGGTGTAGTGTGAGTGAGTGCCACGGGACTGGCTCCATTTCGTAAAATCGGGGTAGAGAGAACCCGGGACAGAGGGGAGCACACAAATCACATCATGGTTATGGGCTAGTAGCGTTGCCCCGTGGGTGCGTGCAGTCTTAATGTCAGCCAGCTAACTAGAAGGAGAAACTAGGTAGAGAATCCGAGCTTCAGCGAAAACAGCCGCTCCTGAGGGTGGAAGCATTTTGTTGTGTGGTGTATGAGAGCACTGCAAGGGAGTCCAAAGCTATATACGAGTGAGAGTCAGACCCCAGCAAAGTTAGAACAAGGCTCCCTGTGTGTATGACTTAGCCAGCACTGCGGCCCTCCATTTGAATTGAAGTCTAATTGCGAGGGTTCTAACTCGAAGAAACAAGAGTGTGCAGAAACAGTGTTTTAGGTTCCGACGACCTCTCTGTGGGTGGAAGCAGTTTTGCGTGTACTGTGTGTGAGAGCCTCCGGACTGGTGCCATTTCGTAAAATCGCGGTAGAGACAACCCGTTACAGAAGGCAGCTCACAACTCACATCATGGTTATGCGGCTAGTAGCATTGGCCCGGGGGTGCGTGCAGGCTGAATGTCAGCCACCTAACTCGAAGGAGAAACTCAGTAGAGAATCCGTGCTTCAGCGAAAACAGCCGCTCCTGAGGGTGGAAGCATTTTGTTGTGTGCGTGTGTGAGAGCACTGCAAGGGAGTCCAAAGCTATATACGAGTGAGAGTCAGACCCCAGCAAAGTTAGAACAAGGCTCCCCTTGTGTATGACTTAGCTAGCACTGAGGCCCTCCATTTGCATGGAAGTCTAATCGCTAGGGTTCTAAGTCGAAGAAACAACAGTGTACAGAGACAGTGTTTTAGCTTCCGACGACCTCTCTGTGGGAGGAAGCAGTTTAGTGTGTGCTTTCGTTGAGAGCCGCGGGACTGGCTCCATTTCGTAAACTCGGGGTAGACACAGGCCGGTATGAAGGCAGCGCACAAATCACATCATGGTTATGGGGCTAATAGCGTTGCCCCCGGGTTGCATGCAGACTGAAAGTCAGCCACCTAACTCGACGGACAAACTCGGTAGAGAATCCGTGCTTCAGCGAAAACAGCCGCTCCTGAGGGTGGAAGCATTTTGTTGTGTGCGTGCCTGAGAGCACTGCAAAGGAGTCCAAAGCTATATACCAGTCAGCCACAGGCCATATCAAAAGGCAGAACAAGACTCCCAGTGTGTTTGATTTAGCTAGCACTGCTGGCTTCTTTTGCATGGAAGTCTACTCGCTAGCGTTCTAACTCGAGGAAACAACAGTGTACAGAAACATTGTTTTAGCTTCCGACGACCTCACTGTGGGAGGAAGCAGTTTAGGGTGTACTGTGGGTGAGAGCCAGGGGATGGGTTCCATTTCGAAAAATCGGGCTAGAGACAGGCCGATACAGAAGGCAGCTCACAAATCACATCATGGTTATGGGTCTCCTAGCGTCGCCCCGGGGGTGCGTGCAGGCTGAATATCAGCCACCTAACTAGACGGAAAAACTCGCTAGAGGATCCGTGCTTCAGTGAAAACAGCAGCTCCTGAGGGTGAAAGCATTTTGTTGTGTGCGTGCGTGAGAGCACTGCCAGGGATTCCAAAGGTATATACGAGTGAGACTCAGGCCCCAGCAAAAGGCAGAACAAGACTCCCCGTGTGTTTAATTTAGCCAGCACTGCGGCCCTCCATTTGAATTGAAGTCTAATCGCGAGGGTTCTAACTCGAAGAAACAAGAGTGTGCAGAAACAGTGTTTTAGATTCCGACGACCTCTCTGTGGGTGGAAGCAGTTTAGCGTGTACTGTGTGTGAGAGCCTCGGGACTGGTGCCATTTCGTAAAATCGGGGTAGAGACAACCCGTTACAGAAGGCAGCTCACAACTCACATCATGGTTATGCGGCTAGTAGCATTGGCCCGGGGGTGCGTGCAGGCTGAATGTCAGCCACCTAACTCGAAGGAGAAACTCGGTAGAGAATCCGTGCTTCAGCGAAAACAGCCGCTCCTGAGGGTGGAAGCATTTTGTTGTGTGCGTGTGTGAGAGCACTGCAAGGGAGTCCAAAGCTATATACGAGTGAGAGTCAGACCCCAGCAAAGTTAGAACAAGGCTCCCCGTGTGTATGACTTAGCTAGCACTGAGGCCCTCCATTTGCATGGAAGTCTAATCGCTAGGGTTCTAAGTCGAAGAAACAACAGTGTACAGAGACAGTGTTTTAGCTTCCGACGACCTCTCTGTGGGAGGAAGCAGTTTAGTGTGTGCTTTCGTTGAGAGCCGCGGGACTGGCTCCATTTCGTAAACTCGGGGTAGACACAGGCCGGTATGAAGGCAGCGCACAAATCACATCATGGTTATGGGGCTAATAGCGTTGCCCCCGGGTTGCATGCAGACTGAAAGTCAGCCACCTAACTCGACGGACAAACTCGGTAGAGAATCCGTGCTTCAGCGAAAACAGCCGCTCCTGAGGGTGGAAGCCTTTTGTTGTGTGCGTGCGTGAGAGCACTGCAAGGGAGTCCAAAGCTATATACGAGTCAGACTCAGGACACATCAAAAGGCAGAGCAAGACTCCCAGTGTGTTTGATTTAGCTAGAACTGCGGCCCTCCTTTTGCATTGAAGTCTAATCGCTAGGGTTCGGACTCGAACAAACAACAGTGTACAGAAACAGTGTTTTAGATTCCGACGACCTCTCTGTGGGAGGAAGCACTTTTGGGTGTACTTTCGTTGAGAGCCACGGGACTGGCTCCATTTCGTAAAATCGGGGTAGAGACAGGCTGGTACAGGAGGTAGCGCACAAATCACATCATGGTTATGGGGCTAGTAGCATTGCCCCGGGGTTGCGTGCAGGCTGAAAGTCAGCCACCTTCCTCGACATAAAACCTCGGGAGAGAATCCGTGCTTCAGCGAAAACAGCCGCTCCTGTGGGTGGAATCATTTTGTTGTGTGCGTGCTTGAGAGCACTACAAGGGATTCCAAAGGTATATAGGAGTGAGACTCAGGACCCAGCAAAAGGCAGAACGAGGCCCCCGTGTGTTTGATTAAGCTAGCACTGAGACCCTCCATTTGCATGGAAGTCTAATCACTAGGGTTCTAACTCGAAGAAACAACAGTGTACAGAGACAGGGTTTTAGCTTCCGACGTCCTCTCTGTGGGAGGAAGCAGTTTAGGGTGTAGTGTGAGTGAGTGCCACGGGACTGGCTCCATTTCGTAAAATCGGGGTAGAGAGAACCCGGTACAGAGGGGAGCACACAAATCACATCATGGTTATGGGGCTAGGAGCGTTGCCCCGTGGGTGCGTTCAGTCTTAATGTCAGCCAGCTAACTCGAAGGAGAAACTCTGTAGAGAATCCGTGCTTCAGCGAAAACAGCCGCTCCTGAGGGTGGAAGCATTTTGTTGTGTCGTGTATGAGAGCACTGCAAGGGAGTCCAAAGCTATATACGAGTGAGAGTCAGACCCCAGCAAAGTTAGAACAAGGCTCCCTGTGTGTATGACTTAGCCAGCACTGCGGCCCTCCATTTGAATTGAAGTCTAATTGCGAGGGTTCTAACTCGAAGAAACAAGAGTGTGCAGAAACAGTGTTTTAGGTTCCGACGACCTCTCTGTGGGTGGAAGCAGTTTAGCGTGTACTGTGTGTGAGAGCCTCGGGACTGGTGCCATTTCGTAAAATCGGGGTAGAGACAACCCGTTACAGAAGGCAGCTCACAACTCACATCATGGTTATGCGGCTAGTAGCATTGGCCCGGGGGTGCGTGCAGGCTGAATGTCAGCCACCTAACTCGAAGGAGAAACTCGGTAGAGAATCCGTGCTTCAGCGAAAACAGCCGCTCCTGAGGGTGGAAGCATTTTGTTGTGTGCGTGTGTGAGAGCACTGCAAGGGAGTCCAAAGCTATATACGAGTGAGAGTCAGACCCCAGCAAAGTTAGAACAAGGCTCCCCGTGTGTATGACTTAGCTAGCACTGAGGCCCTCCATTTGCATGGAAGTCTAATCGCTAGGGTTCTAAGTCGAAGAAACAACAGTGTACAGAGACAGTGTTTTAGCTTCCGACGACCTCTCTGTGGGAGGAAGCAGTTTAGTGTGTGCTTTCGTTGAGAGCCGCGGGACTGGCTCCATTTCGTAAACTCGGGGTAGACACAGGCCGGTATGAAGGCAGCGCACAAATCACATCATGGTTATGGGGCTAATAGCGTTGCCCCCGGGTTGCATGCAGACTGAAAGTCAGCCACCTAACTCGACGGACAAACTCGGTAGAGAATCCGTGCTTCAGCGAAAACAGGCGCTCCTGAGGGTGGAAGCATTTTGTTGTGTGCGTGCCTGAGAGCATTGCAAAGGAGTCCAAAGCTATATACCAGTCAGCCACAGGCCATATCAAAAGGCAGAACAAGACTCCCAGTGTGTTTGATTTAGCTAGCACTGCTGGCTTCTTTTGCATGGAAGTCTACTCGCTAGCGTTCTAACTCGAGGAAACAACAGTGTACAGAAACATTGTTTTAGCTTCCGACGACCTCACTGTGGGAGGAAGCAGTTTAGGGTGTACTGTGGGTGAGAGCCAGGGGATGGGTTCCATTTCGAAAAATCGGGCTAGAGACAGGCCGATACAGAAGGCAGCTCACAAATCACATCATGGTTATGGGTCTACTAGCGTCGCCCCGGGGGTGCGTGCAGGCTGAATATCAGCCACCTAACTAGACGGAAAAACTCGGTAGAGGATCCGTGCTTCAGTGAAAACAGCAGCTCCTGAGGGTGAAAGCATTTTGTTGTGTGCGTGCGTGAGAGCACTGCAAGGGATTCCAAAGGTATATACGAGTGAGACTCAGGCCCCAGCAAAAGGCAGAACAAGACTCCCCGTGTGTTTAATTTAGCCAGCACTGCGGCCCTCCATTTGAATTGAAGTCTAATCGCGAGGGTTCTAACTGGAAGAAACAAGAGTGTGCAGAAACAGTGTTTTAGATTCCGACGACCTCTCTGTGGGTGGAAGCAGTTTAGCGTGTACTGTGTGTGAGAGCCTCGGGACTGGTGCCATTTCGTAAAATCGGGGTAGAGACAACCCGTTACAGAAGGCAGCTCACAACACACATCATGGTTATGCGGCTAGTAGCGTTGGCCCGGGGGTGCGTGCAGGCTGAATGTCAGCCACCTAACTCGAGGGAGAAACTCGGTAGAGAATCCGTGCTTTAGCGAAAACAGCCGCTCCTGAGGGTGGAAGCCTTTTGTTGTGTGCGTGCGTGAGAGCACTGCAAGGGAGTCCAAAGCTATATACGAGTCAGACTCAGGACACATCAAAAGGCAGAGCAAGACTCCCAGTGTGTTTGATTTAGCTAGAACTGCGGCCCTCCTTTTGCATTGAAGTCTAATCGCTAGGGTTCGGACTCGAACAAACAACAGTGTACAGAAACAGTGTTTTAGATTCCGACGACCTCTCTGTGGGAGGAAGCACTTTTGGGTGTACTTTCGTTGAGAGCCACGGGACTGGCTCCATTTCGTAAAATCGGGGTAGAGACAGGCTGGTACAGGAGGTAGCGCACAAATCACATCATGGTTATGGGGCTAGTAGCATTGCCCCGGGGTTGCGTGCAGGCTGAAAGTCAGCCACCTACCTCGACGTAAAAACTCGGGAGAGAATCCGTGCTTCAGCGAAAACAGCCGCTCCTGTGGGTGGAAGCATTTTGTTGTGTGCGTGCTTGAGAGCACTACAAGGGATTCCAAAGGTATATAGGAGTGAGACTCAGGACCCAGCAAAAGGCAGAACGAGGCCCCCGTGTGTTTGATTAAGCTAGCACTGAGACCCTCCATTTGCATGGAAGTCTAATCACTAGGGTTCTAACTCGAAGAAACAACAGTGTACAGAGACAGGGTTTTAGCTTCCGACGTCCTCTCTGTGGGAGGAAGCAGTTTAGGGTGTAGTGTGAGTGAGTGCCACGGGACTGGCTCCATTTCGTAAAATCGGGGTAGAGAGAACCCGGTACAGAGGGGAGCACACAAATCACATCATGGTTATGGGGCTAGTAGCGTTGCCCCGTGGGTGCGTGCAGTCTTAATGTCAGCCAGCTAACTCGAAGGAGAAACTCGGTAGAGAATCCGTGCTTCAGCGAACACAGCCGCTCCTGAGGGTGGAATCATTTTGTTGTGTGGTGTATGAGAGCACTGCAAGGGAGTCCAAAGCTATATACGAGTGAGAGTCAGACCCCAGCAAAGTTAGAACAAGGCTCCCTGTGTGTATGACTTAGCCAGCACTGCGGCCCTCCATTTGAATTGAAGTCTAATTGCGAGGGTTCTAACTCGAAGAAACAAGAGTGTGCAGAAACAGTGTTTTAGGTTCCGACGACCTCTCTGTGGGTGGAAGCAGTTTAGCGTGTACTGTGTGTGAGAGCCTCGGGACTGGTGCCATTTCGTAAAATCGGGGTAGAGACAACCCGTTACAGAAGGCAGCTCACAACTCACATCATGGTTATGCGGCTAGTAGCATTGGCCCGGGGGTGCGTGCAGGCTGAATGTCAGCCACCTAACTCGAAGGAGAAACTCGGTAGAGAATCCGTGCTTCAGCGAAAACAGCCGCTCCTGAGGGTGGAGGCATTTTGTTGTGTGCGTGTGTGAGAGCACTGCAAGGGAGTCCAAAGCTATATACGAGTGAGAGTCAGACCCCAGCAAAGTTAGAACAAGGCTCCCCGTGTGTATGACTTAGCTAGCACTGAGGCTCTCCATTTCCATGGAAGTCTAATCGCTAGGGTTCTAAGTCGAAGAAACAACAGTGTACAGAGACAGTGTTTTAGCTTCCGACGACCTCTCTGTGGGAGGAAGCAGTTTAGTGTGTGCTTTCGTTGAGAGCCGCGGGACTGGCTCCATTTCGTAAACTCGGGGTAGACACAGGCCGGTATGAAGGCAGCGCACAAATCACATCATGGTTATGGGGCTAATAGCGTTGCCCCCGGGTTGCATGCAGACTGAAAGTCAGCCACCTAACTCGACGGACAAACTCGGTAGAGAATCCGTGCTTCAGCGAAAACAGCCGCTCCTGAGGGTGGAAGCATTTTGTTGTGTGCGTGCCTGAGAGCACTGCAAAGGAGTCCAAAGCTATATACCAGTCAGCCACAGGCCATATCAAAAGGCAGAACAAGACTCCCAGTGTGTTTGATTTAGCTAGCACTGCTGGCTTCTTTTGCATGGAAGTCTACTCGCTAGCGTTCTAACTCGAGGAAACAACAGTGTACAGAAACATTGTTTTAGCTTCCGACGACCTCACTGTGGGAGGAAGCAGTTTAGGGTGTACTGTGGGTGAGAGCCAGGGGATGGGTTCCATTTCGAAAAATCGGGCTAGAGACAGGCCGATACAGAAGGCAGCTCACAAATCACATCATGGTTATGGGTCTCCTAGCGTCGTCCCGGGGGTGCATGCAGGCTGAATATCAGCCACCTAACTAGACGGAAAAACTCGGTAGAGGATCCGTGCTTCAGTGAAAACAGCAGCTCCTGAGGGTGAAAGCATTTTGTTGTGTGCGTGCGTGAGAGCACTGCAAGGGATTCCAAAGGTATATACGAGTGAGACTCAGGCCCCAGTAAAAGGCAGAACAAGACTCCCCGTGTGTTTAATTTAGCCAGCACTGCGGCCCTCCATTTGAATTGAAGTCTAATCGCGAGGGTTCTAACTCGAAGAAACAAGAGTGTGCAGAAACAGTGTTTTAGATTCCGGCGACCTCTCTGTGGGTGGAAGCAGTTTAGCGTGTACTGTGTGTGAGAGCCTCGGGACTGGTGCCATTTCGTAAAATCGGGGTAGAGACAACCCGTTACAGAAGGCAGCTCACAACTCACATCATGGTTATGCGGCTAGTAGCGTTGGCCCGGGGGTGCGGGCAGGCTGATTGTCAGCCACCTAACTCGAAGGAGAAACTTGGTAGAGAATCCGTGCTTCAGCGAAAACAGCCGCTCCTGAGGGTGGAAGCATTTTGTTGTGTGCGTGCGTGAGAGCACTGCAAGGGAGTCCAAAGCTATATACGAGTCAGACTCAGGACACATCAAAAGGCAGAGCAAGACTCCCAGTGTGTTTGATTTAGCTAGAACTGCGGCCCTCCTTTTGCATTGAAGTCTAATCGCTAGGGTTCGGAGTCGAACAAACAACAGTGTACAGAAACAGTGTTTTAGATTCCGACGACCTCTCTGTGGGAGGAAGCACTTTTGGGTGTACTTTCGTTGAGAGCCACGGGACTGGCTCCATTTCGTAAAATCGGGGTAGAGACAGGCTGGTACAGGAGGTAGCGCACAAATCACATCATGGTTATGGGGCTAGTAGCATTGCCCCGGGTTTGCGTGCAGGCTGAAAGTCAGCCACCTACCTCGACGTAAAAACTCGGGAGAGAATCCGTGCTTCAGCGAAAACAGCCGCTCCTGTGGGTGGAAGCATTTTGTTGTGTGCGTGCTTGAGAGCACTACAAGGGATTCCAAAGGTATATAGGAGTGAGACTCAGGACCCAGCAAAAGGCAGAACGAGGCCCCCGTGTGTTTGATTAAGCTAGCACTGAGACCCTCCATTTGCATGGAAGTCTAATCACTAGGGTTCTAACTCGAAGAAACAACAGTGTACAGAGACAGGGTTTTAGCTTCCGACGTCCTCTCTGTGGGAGGAAGCAGTTTAGGGTGTAGTGTGAGTGAGTGCCACGGGACTGGCTCCATTTCGTAAAATCGGGGTAGAGAGAACCCGGTACAGAGGGGAGCACACAAATCACGTCACGGTTATGGGGCTAGGAGCGTTGCCCCGTGGGTGCGTGCAGTCTTAATGTCAGCCAGCTAACTCGAAGGAGAAACTCGGTAGAGAATCCGTGCTTCAGCGAAAACAGCCGCTCCTGAGGGTGGAAGCATTTTGTTGTGTGGTGTATGAGAGCACTGCAAGGGAGTCCAAAGCTATATACGAGTGAGAGTCAGACCCCAGCAAAGTTAGAACAAGGCTCCCTGTGTGTATGACTTAGCCAGCACTGCGGCCCTCCATTTGAATTGAAGTCTAATTGCGAGGGTTCTAACTCGAAGAAACAAGAGTGTGCAGAAACAGTGTTTTAGGTTCCGACGACCTCTCTGTGGGTGGAAGCAGTTTAGCGTGTACTGTGTGTGAGAGCCTCGGGACTGGTGCCATTTCGTAAAATCGGGGTAGAGACAACCCGTTACAGAAGGCAGCTCACAACTCACATCATGGTTATGCGGCTAGTAGCATTGGCCCGGGGGTGCGTGCAGGCTGAATGTCAGCCACCTAACTCGAAGGAGAAACTCGGTAGAGAATCCGTGCTTCAGCGAAAACAGCCGCTCCTGAGGGTGGAAGCATTTTGTTGTGTGCGTGTGTGAGAGCACTGCAAGGGAGTCCAAAGCTATATACGAGTGAGAGTCAGACCCCAGCAAAGTTAGAACAAGGCTCCCCGTGTGTATGACTTAGCTAGCACTGAGGCCCTCCATTTGCATGGAATTCTAATCGCTAGGGTTCTAAGTCGAAGAAACAACAGTGTACAGAGACAGTGTTTTAGCTTCCGACGACCTCTCTGTGGGAGGAAGCAGTTTAGTGTGTGCTTTCGTTGAGAGCCGCGGGACTGGCTCCATTTCGTAAACTCGGGGTAGACACAGGCCGGTATGAAGGCAGCGCACAAATCACATCATGGTTATGGGGCTAATAGCGTTGCCCCCGGGTTGCATGCAGACTGAAAGTCAGCCACCTAACTCGACGGAGAAACTCGGTAGAGAATCCGTGCTTCAGCGAAAACAGCCGCTCCTGAGGGTGGAAGCCTTTTGTTGTGTGCGTGCGTGAGAGCACTGCAAGGGAGTCCAAAGCTATATACGAGTCAGACTCAGGACACATCAAAAGGCAGAGCAAGACTCCCAGTGTGTTTGATTTAGCTAGAACTGCGGCCCTCCTTTTGCATTGAAGTCTAATCGCTAGGGTTCGGACTCGAACAAACAACAGTGTACAGAAACAGTGTTTTAGATTCCGACGACCTCTCTGTGGGAGGAAGCACTTTTGGGTGTACTTTCGTTGAGAGCCACGGGACTGGCTCCATTTCGTAAAATCGGGGTAGAGACAGGCTGGTACAGGAGGTAGCGCACAAATCACATCATGGTTATGGGGCTAGTAGCATTGCCCCGGGGTTGCGTGCAGGCTGAAGTCAGCCACCTACCTCGACGTAAAACCTCGGGAGAGAATCCGTGCTTCAGCGAAAACAGCCGCTCCTGTGTGTGGAATCATTTTGTTGTGTGTGTGCTTGAGAGCACTACAAGGGATTCCAAAGGTATATAGGAGTGAGACTCAGGACCCAGCAAAAGGCAGAACGAGGCCCCCGTGTGTTTGACTAAGCTAGCACTGAGACCCTCCATTTGCATGGAAGTCTAATCACTAGGGTTCTAACTCGAAGAAACAACAGTGTACAGAGACAGGGTTTTAGCTTCCGACGTCCTCTCTGTGGGAGGAAGCAGTTTAGGGTGTAGTGTGAGTGAGTGCCACGGGACTGGCTCCATTTCGTAAAATCGGGGTAGAGAGAACCCGGGACAGAGGGGAGCACACAAATCACATCATGGTTATGGGCTAGTAGCGTTGCCCCGTGGGTGCGTGCAGTCTTAATGTCAGCCAGCTAACTAGAAGGAGAAACTAGGTAGAGAATCCGAGCTTCAGCGAAAACAGCCGCTCCTGAGGGTGGAAGCATTTTGTTGTGTGGTGTATGAGAGCACTGCAAGGGAGTCCAAAGCTATATACGAGTGAGAGTCAGACCCCAGCAAAGTTAGAACAAGGCTCCCTGTGTGTATGACTTAGCCAGCACTGCGGCCCTCCATTTGAATTGAAGTCTAATTGCGAGGGTTCTAACTCGAAGAAACAAGAGTGTGCAGAAACAGTGTTTTAGGTTCCGACGACCTCTCTGTGGGTGGAAGCAGTTTTGCGTGTACTGTGTGTGAGAGCCTCCGGACTGGTGCCATTTCGTAAAATCGCGGTAGAGACAACCCGTTACAGAAGGCAGCTCACAACTCACATCATGGTTATGCGGCTAGTAGCATTGGCCCGGGGGTGCGTGCAGGCTGAATGTCAGCCACCTAACTCGAAGGAGAAACTCAGTAGAGAATCCGTGCTTCAGCGAAAACAGCCGCTCCTGAGGGTGGAAGCATTTTGTTGTGTGCGTGTGTGAGAGCACTGCAAGGGAGTCCAAAGCTATATACGAGTGAGAGTCAGACCCCAGCAAAGTTAGAACAAGGCTCCCCTTGTGTATGACTTAGCTAGCACTGAGGCCCTCCATTTGCATGGAAGTCTAATCGCTAGGGTTCTAAGTCGAAGAAACAACAGTGTACAGAGACAGTGTTTTAGCTTCCGACGACCTCTCTGTGGGAGGAAGCAGTTTAGTGTGTGCTTTCGTTGAGAGCCGCGGGACTGGCTCCATTTCGTAAACTCGGGGTAGACACAGGCCGGTATGAAGGCAGCGCACAAATCACATCATGGTTATGGGGCTAATAGCGTTGCCCCCGGGTTGCATGCAGACTGAAAGTCAGCCACCTAACTCGACGGACAAACTCGGTAGAGAATCCGTGCTTCAGCGAAAACAGCCGCTCCTGAGGGTGGAAGCATTTTGTTGTGTGCGTGCCTGAGAGCACTGCAAAGGAGTCCAAAGCTATATACCAGTCAGCCACAGGCCATATCAAAAGGCAGAACAAGACTCCCAGTGTGTTTGATTTAGCTAGCACTGCTGGCTTCTTTTGCATGGAAGTCTACTCGCTAGCGTTCTAACTCGAGGAAACAACAGTGTACAGAAACATTGTTTTAGCTTCCGACGACCTCACTGTGGGAGGAAGCAGTTTAGGGTGTACTGTGGGTGAGAGCCAGGGGATGGGTTCCATTTCGAAAAATCGGGCTAGAGACAGGCCGATACAGAAGGCAGCTCACAAATCACATCATGGTTATGGGTCTCCTAGCGTCGCCCCGGGGGTGCGTGCAGGCTGAATATCAGCCACCTAACTAGACGGAAAAACTCGCTAGAGGATCCGTGCTTCAGTGAAAACAGCAGCTCCTGAGGGTGAAAGCATTTTGTTGTGTGCGTGCGTGAGAGCACTGCCAGGGATTCCAAAGGTATATACGAGTGAGACTCAGGCCCCAGCAAAAGGCAGAACAAGACTCCCCGTGTGTTTAATTTAGCCAGCACTGCGGCCCTCCATTTGAATTGAAGTCTAATCGCGAGGGTTCTAACTCGAAGAAACAAGAGTGTGCAGAAACAGTGTTTTAGATTCCGACGACCTCTCTGTGGGTGGAAGCAGTTTAGCGTGTACTGTGTGTGAGAGCCTCGGGACTGGTGCCATTTCGTAAAATCGGGGTAGAGACAACCCGTTACAGAAGGCAGCTCACAACTCACATCATGGTTATGCGGCTAGTAGCGTTGGCCCGGGGGTGCGTGCAGGCTGAATGTCAGCCACCTAACTCGAAGGAAAAACTCGGTAGAGAATCCGTGCTTCAGCGAAAACAGCCGATCCTGAGGGTGGAAGCCTTTTGTTGTGTGCGTGCGTGAGAGCACTGCAAGGGAGTCCAAAGCTATATACGAGTCAGACTCAGGACACATCAAAAGGCAGAGCAAGACTCCCAGTGTGTTTGATTTAGCTAGAACTGCGGCCCTCCTTTTGCATTGAAGTCTAATCGCTAGGGTTCGGACTCGAACAAACAACAGTGTACGGAAACAGTGTTTTAGATTCCGACGACCTCTCTGTGGGAGGAAGCACTTTTGGGTGTACTTTCGTTGAGAGCCACGGGACTGGCTCCATTTCGTAAAATCGGGGTAGAGACAGGCTGGTACAGGAGGTAGCGCACAAATCACATCATGGTTATGGGGCTAGTAGCATTGCCCCGGGGTTGCGTGCAGGCTGAAAGTCAGCCACCTACCTCGACGTAAAAACTCGGGAGAGAATCCGTGCTTCAGCGAAAACAGCCGCTCCTGTGGGTGGAAGCATTTTGTTGTGTGCGTGCTTGAGAGCACTACAAGGGATTCCAAAGGTATATAGGAGTGAGACTCAGGACCCAGCAAAAGGCAGAACGAGGCCCCCGTGTGTTTGATTAAGTTAGCACTGAGACCCTCCATTTGCATGGAAGTTTAATCACTAGGGTTCTAACTCGAAGAAACAACAGTGTACAGAGACAGGGTTTTAGCTTCCGACGTCCTCTCTGTGGGAGGAAGCAGTTTAGGGTGTAGTGTGAGTGAGTGCCACGGGACTGGCTCCATTTCGTAAAATCGGGGTAGAGAGAACCCGGTACAGAGGGGAGCACACAAATCACATCATGGTTATGGGGCTAGGAGCGTTGCCCCGTGGGTGCGTGCAGTCTTAATGTCAGCCAGCTAACTCGAAGGAGAAACTCGGTAGAGAATCCGTGCTTCAGCGAAAACAGCCGCTCCTGAGGGTGGAAGCATTTTGTTGTGTGGTGTATGAGAGCACTGCAAGGGAGTCCAAAGCTATATACGAGTGAGAGTCAGACCCCAGCAAAGTTAGAACAAGGCTCCCTGTGTGTATGACTTAGCCAGCACTGCGGCCCTCCATTTGAATTGAAGTCTAATTGCGAGGGTTCTAACTCGAAGAAACAAGAGTGTGCAGAAACAGTGTTTTAGGTTCCGACGACCTCTCTGTGGGTGGAAGCAGTTTAGCGTGTACTGTGTGTGAGAGCCTCGGGACTGGTGCCATTTCGTAAAATCGGGGTAGAGACAACCCGTTACAGAAGGCAGCTCACAACTCACATCATGGTTATGCGGCTAGTAGCATTGGCCCGGGGGTGCGTGCAGGCTGAATGTCAGACACCTAACTCGAAGGAGAAACTCGGTAGAGAATCCGTGCTTCAGCGAAAACAGCCGCTCCTGAGGGTGGAAGCATTTTGTTGTGTGCGTGTGTGAGAGCACTGCAAGGGAGTCCAAAGCTATATACGAGTGAGAGTCAGACCCCAGCAAAGTTAGAACAAGGCTCCCCGTGTGTATGACTTAGCTAGCACTGAGGCCCTCCATTTGCATGGAAGTCTAATCGCTAGGGTTCTAAGTCGAAGAAACAACAGTGTACAGAGACAGTGTTTTAGCTTCCGACGACCTCTCTGTGGGAGGAAGCAGTTTAGTGTGTGCTTTCGTTGAGAGCCGCGGGACTGGCTCCATTTCGTAAACTCGGGGTAGACACAGGCCGGTATGAAGGCAGCGCACAAATCACATCATGGTTATGGGGCTAATAGCGTTGCCCCCGGGTTGCATGCAGACTGAAAGTCAGCCACCTAACTCGACGGAGAAACTCGGTAGAGAATCCGTGCTTCAGCGAAAACAGCCGCTCCTGAGGGTGGAAGCCTTTTGTTGTGTGCGTGCGTGAGAGCACTGCAAGGGAGTCCAAAGCTATATACGAGTCAGACTCAGGACACATCAAAAGGCAGAGCAAGACTCCCAGTGTGTTTGATTTAGCTAGAACTGCGGCCCTCCTTTTGCATTGAAGTCTAATCGCTAGGGTTCGGACTCGAACAAACAACAGTGTACAGAAACAGTGTTTTAGATTCCGACGACCTCTCTGTGGGAGGAAGCACTTTTGGGTGTACTTTCGTTGAGAGCCACGGGACTGGCTCCATTTCGTAAAATCGGGGTAGAGACAGGCTGGTACAGGAGGTAGCGCACAAATCACATCATGGTTATGGGGCTAGTAGCATTGCCCCGGGGTTGCGTGCAGGCTGAAAGTCAGCCACCTACCTCGACGTAAAAACTCGGTAGAGAATCCGTGCTTCAGCGAAAACAGCCGCTCCTGTGGGTGGAATCATTTTGTTGTGTGCGTGATTGAGAGCACTACAAGGGATTCCAAAGGTATATAGGAGTGAGACTCAGGACCCAGCAAAAGGCAGAACGAGGCCCCCGTGTGTTTGATTAAGCTAGCACTGAGACCCTGCATTTGCATGGAAGTCTAATCACTAGGGTTCTAACTCGAAGAAACAACAGTGTACAGAGACAGGGTTTTAGCTTCCGACGTCCTCTCTGTGGGAGGAAGCAGTTTAGGGTGTAGTGTGAGTGAGTGCCACGGGACTGGCTCCATTTCGTAAAATCGGGGTAGAGAGAACCCGGGACAGAGGGGAGCACACAAATCACATCATGGTTATGGGGCTAGTAGCGTTGCCCCGTGGGTGCGTGCAGTCTTAATGTCAGCCAGCTAACTCGAAGGAGAAACTCGGTAGAGAATCCGAGCTTCAGCGAAAACAGCCGCTCCTGAGGGTGGAAGCATTTTGTTGTGTGGTGTATGAGAGCACTGCAAGGGAGTCCAAAGCTATATACGAGTGAGAGTCAGACCCCAGCAAAGTTAGAACAAGGCTCCCTGTGTGTATGACTTAGCCAGCACTGCGGCCCTCCATTTGAATTGAAGTCTAATCGCGAGGGTTCTAACTCGAAGAAACAAGAGTGTGCAGAAACAGTGTTTTAGGGTCCGACGACCTCTCTGTGGGTGGAAGCAGTTTAGCGTGTACTGTGTGTGAGAGCCTCGGGACTGGTGCCATTTCGTAAAATCGGGGTAGAGACAACCCGTTACAGAAGGCAGCTCACAACTCACATCATGGTTATGCGGCTAGTAGCATTGGCCCAGGGGTGCGTGCAGGCTGAATGTCAGCCACCTAACTCGAAGGAGAAACTCAGTAGAGAATCCGTGCTTCAGCGAAAACAGCCGCTCCTGAGGGTGGAAGCATTTTGTTGTGTGCGTGTGTGAGAGCACTGCAAGGGAGTCCAAAGCTATATACGAGTGAGAGTCAGACCCCAGCAAAGTTAGAACAAGGCTCCCCGTGTGTATGACTTAGCTAGCACTGAGGCCCTCCATTTGCATGGAAGTCTAATCGCTAGGGTTCTAAGTCGAAGAAACAACAGTGTACAGAGACAGTGTTTTAGCTTCCGACGACCTCTCTGTGGGAGGAAGCAGTTTAGTGTGTGCTTTCATTGAGAGCCGCGGGACTGGCTCCATTTCGTAAACTCGGGGTAGACACAGGCCGGTATGAAGGCAGCGCACAAATCACATCATGGTTATGGGGCTAATAGCGTTGCCCCCGGGTTGCATGCAGACTGAAAGTCAGCCACCTAACTCGACGGACAAACTCGGTAGAGAATCCGTGCTTCAGCGAAAACAGCCGCTCCTGAGGGTGGAAGCATTTTGTTGTGTGCGTGCCTGAGAGCACTGCAAAGGAGTCCAAAGCTATATACCAGTCAGCCACAGGCCATATCAAAAGGCAGAACAAGACTCCCAGTGTGTTTGATTTAGCTAGCACTGCTGGCTTCTTTTGCATGGAAGTCTACTCGCTAGCGTTCTAACTCGAGGAAACAACAGTGTACAGAAACATTGTTTTAGCTTCCGACGACCTCACTGTGGGAGGAAGCAGTTTAGGGTGTACTGTGGGTGAGAGCCAGGGGATGGGTTCCATTTCGAAAAATCGGGCTAGAGACAGGCCGATACAGAAGGCAGCTCACAAATCACATCATGGTTATGGGTCTCCTAGCGTCGCCCCGGAGGTGCGTGCAGGCTGAATATCAGCCACCTAACTAGACGGAAAAACTCGGTAGAGGATCCGTGCTTCAGTGAAAACAGCAGCTCCTGAGGGTGAAAGCATTTTGTTGTGTGCGTGCGTGAGAGCACTGCAAGGGATTCCAAAGGTATATACGAGTGAGACTCAGGCCCCAGCAAAAGGCAGAACAAGACTCCCCGTGTGTTTAATTTAGCCAGCACTGCGGCCCTCCATTTGATTTGAAGTCTAATCGCGAGGGTTCTAACTCGAAGAAACAAGAGTGTGCAGAAACAGTGTTTTAGATTCCGACGACCTCTCTGTGCGTGGAAGCAGTTTAGCGTGTACTGTGTGTGAGAGCCTCGGGACTGGTGCCATTTCGTAAAATCGGGGTAGAGACAACCCGTTACAGAAGGCAGCTCACAACTCACATCATGGTTATGCGGCTAGTAGCGTTGGCCCGGGGGTGCGTGCAGGCTGAATGTCAGCCACCTAACTCGAAGGAAAAACTCGGTAGAGAATCCGTGCTTCAGCGAAAACAGCCGATCCTGAGGGTGGAAGCCTTTTGTTGTGTGCGTGCGTGAGAGCACTGCAAGGGAGTCCAAAGCTATATACGAGTCAGACTCAGGACACATCAAAAGGCAGAGCAAGACTCCCAGTGTGTTTGATTTAGCTAGAACTGCGGCCCTCCTTTTGCATTGAAGTCTAATCGCTAGGGTTCGGACTCGAACAAACAACAGTGTACGGAAACAGTGTTTTAGATTCCGACGACCTCTCTGTGGGAGGAAGCACTTTTGGGTGTACTTTCGTTGAGAGCCACGGGACTGGCTCCATTTCGTAAAATCGGGGTAGAGACAGGCTGGTACAGGAGGTAGCGCACAAATCACATCATGGTTATGGGGCTAGTAGCATTGCCCCGGGGTTGCGTGCAGGCTGAAAGTCAGCCACCTACCTCGACGTAAAACCTCGGGAGAGAATCCGTGCTTCAGCGAAAACAGCCGCTCCTGTGGGTGGAAGCATTTTGTTGTGTGCGTGTGTGAGAGCACTGCAAGGGAGTCCAAAGCTATATACGAGTGAGAGTCAGACCCCAGCAAAGTTAGAACAAGGCTCCCCGTGTGTATGACTTAGCTAGCACTGAGGCCCTCCATTTGCATGGAAGTCTAATCGCTAGGGTTCTAAGTCGAAGAAACAACAGTGTACAGAGACAGTGTTTTAGCTTCCGACGACCTCTCTGTGGGAGGAAGCAGTTTAGTGTGTGCTTTCGTTGAGAGCCGCGGGACTGGCTCCATTTCGTAAACTCGGGGTAGACACAGGCCGGTATGAAGGCAGCGCACAAATCACATCATGGTTATGGGGCTAATAGCGTTGCCCCCGGGTTGCATGCAGACTGAAAGTCAGCCACCTAACTCGACGGACAAACTCGGTAGAGAATCCGTGCTTCAGCGAAAACAGCCGCTCCTGAGGGTGGAAACATTTTGTTGTGTGCGTGCCTGAGAGCACTGCAAAGGAGTCCAAAGCTATATACCAGTCAGCCACAGGCCATATCAAAAGGCAGAACAAGACTCCCAGTGTGTTTGATTTAGCTAGCACTGCTGGCTTCTTTTGCATGGAAGTCTACTCGCTAGCGTTCTAACTCGAGGAAACAACAGTGTACAGAAACATTGTTTTAGCTTCCGACGACCTCACTGTGGGAGGAAGCAGTTTAGGGTGTACTGTGGGTGAGAGCCAGGGGATGGGTTCCATTTCGAAAAATCGGGCTAGAGACAGGCCGATACAGAAGGCAGCTCACAAATCACATCATGGTTATGGGTCTCCTAGCGTCGCCCCGGGGGTGCGTGCAGGCTGAATATCAGCCCCCTAACTAGACGGAAAAACTCGGTAGAGGATCCGTGCTTCAGTGAAAACAGCAGCTCCTGAGGGTGAAAGCATTTTGTTGTGTGCGTGCGTGAGAGCACTGCAAGGGATTCCAAAGGTATATACGAGTGAGACTCAGGCCCCAGCAAAAGGCAGAACAAGACTCCCCGTGTGTTTAATTTAGCCAGCACTGCGGCCCTCCATTTGAATTGAAGTCTAATCGCGAGGGTTCTAACTCGAAGAAACAAGAGTGTGCAGAAACAGTGTTTTAGATTCCGACGACCTCTCTGTGCGTGGAAGCAGTTTAGCGTGTACTGTGTGTGAGAGCCTCGGGACTGGTGCCATTTCGTAAAATCGGGGTAGAGACAACCCGTTACAGAAGGCAGCTCACAACTCACATCATGGTTATGCGGCTAGTAGCGTTGGCCCGGGGGTGCGTGCAGGCTGAATGTCAGCCACCTAACTCGAAGGAAAAACTCGGTAGAGAATCCGTGCTTCAGCGAAAACAGCCGATCCTGAGGGTGGAAGCCTTTTGTTGTGTGCGTGCGTGAGAGCACTGCAAGGGAGTCCAAAGCTATATACGAGTCAGACTCAGGACACATCAAAAGGCAGAGCAAGACTCCCAGTGTGTTTGATTTAGCTAGAACTGCGGCCCTCCTTTTGCATTGAAGTCTAATCGCTAGGGTTCGGACTCGAACAAACAACAGTGTACGGAAACAGTGTTTTAGATTCCGACGACCTCTCTGTGGGAGGAAGCACTTTTGGGTGTACTTTCGTTGAGAGCCACGGGACTGGCTCCATTTCGTAAAATCGGGGTAGAGACAGGCTGGTACAGGAGGTAGCGCACAAATCACATCATGGTTATGGGGCTAGTAGCATTGCCCCGGGGTTGCGTGCAGGCTGTAAGTCAGCCACCTACCTCGACGTAAAAACTCGGGAGAGAATCCGTGCTTCAGCGAATACAGCCGCTCCTGTGGGTGGAAGCATTTTGTTGTGTGCGTGCTTGAGAGCACTACAAGGGATTCCAAAGGTATATAGGAGTGAGACTCAGGACCCAGCAAAAGGCAGAACGAGGCCCCCGTGTGTTTGATTAAGTTAGCACTGAGACCCTCCATTTGCATGGAAGTTTAATCACTAGGGTTCTAACTCGAAGAAACAACAGTGTACAGAGACAGGGTTTTAGCTTCCGACGTCCTCTCTGTGGGAGGAAGCAGTTTAGGGTGTAGTGTGAGTGAGTGCCACGGGACTGGCTCCATTTCGTAAAATCGGGGTAGAGAGAACCCGGTACAGAGGGGAGCACACAAATCACATCATGGTTATGGGGCTAGGAGCGTTGCCCCGTGGGTGCGTGCAGTCTTAATGTCAGCCAGCTAACTCGAAGGAGAAACTCGGTAGAGAATCCGTGCTTCAGCGAAAACAGCCGCTCCTGAGGGTGGAAGCATTTTGTTGTGTGGTGTATGAGAGCACTGCAAGGGAGTCCAAAGCTATATACGAGTGAGAGTCAGACCCCAGCAAAGTTAGAACAAGGCTCCCTGTGTGTATGACTTAGCCAGCACTGCGGCCCTCCATTTGAATTGAAGTCTAATTGCAAGGGTTCTAACTCGAAGAAACAAGAGTTTGCAGAAACAGTGTTTTAGGTTCCGACGACCTCTCTGTGGGTGGAAGCAGTTTAGCGTGTACTGTGTGTGAGAGCCTCGGGACTGGTGCCATTTCGTAAAATCGGGGTAGAGACAACCCGTTACAGAAGGCAGCTCACAACTCACATCATGGTTATGCGGCTAGTAGCGTTGGCCCGGGGGTGCGTGCAGGCTGAATGTCAGCCACCTAACTCGAAGGAAAAACTCGGTAGAGAATCCGTGCTTCAGCGAAAACAGCCGATCCTGAGGGTGGAAGCCTTTTGTTGTGTGCGTGCGTGAGAGCACTGCAAGGGAGTCCAAAGCTATATACGAGTCAGACTCAGGACACATCAAAAGGCAGAGCAAGACTCCCAGTGTGTTTGATTTAGCTAGAACTGCGGCCCTCCTTTTGCATTGAAGTCTAATCGCTAGGGTTCGGACTCGAACAAACAACAGTGTACGGAAACAGTGTTTTAGATTCCGACGACCTCTCTGTGGGAGGAAGCACTTTTGGGTGTACTTTCGTTGAGAGCCACGGGACTGGCTCCATTTCGTAAAATCGGGGTAGAGACAGGCTGGTACAGGAGGTAGCGCACAAATCACATCATGGTTATGGGGCTAGTAGCATTGCCCCGGGGTTGCGTGCAGGCTGAAAGTCAGCCACCTACCTCGACGTAAAACCTCGGGAGAGAATCCGTGCTTCAGCGAAAACAGCCGCTCCTTTGTGTGGAATCATTTTGTTGTGTGCGTGATTGAGAGCACTACAAGGGATTCCAAAGGTATATAGGAGTGAGACTCAGGACCCAGCAAAAGGCAGAACGAGGCCCCCGTGTGTTTGATTAAGCTAGCACTGAGACCCTCCTTTTGCATGGAAGTCTAATCACTAGGGTTCTAACTCGAAGAAACAACAGTGTACAGAGACAGGGTTTTAGCTTCCGACGTCCTCTCTGTGGGAGGAAGCAGTTTAGGGTGTAGTGTGAGTGAGTGCCACGGGACTGGCTCCATTTCGTAAAATCGGGGTAGAGAGAATCTGGTACAGAGGAGAGCACACAAATCACATCATGGTTATGGGGCTAGTAGCGTTGCCCCGTGGGTGCGTGCAGTCTTAATGTCAGCCAGCTAACTCGAAGGAGAAACTCGGTAGAGAATCCGTGCTTCAGCGAAAACAGCCGCTCCTGAGGGTGGAAGCATTTTGTTGTGTGGTGTATGAGAGCACTGCAAGGGAGTCCAAAGCTATATACGAGTGAGAGTCAGACCCCAGCAAAGTTAGAACAAGGCTCCCTGTGTGTATGACTTAGCCAGCACTGCGGCCCTCCATTTGAATTGAAGTCTAATTGCGAGGGTTCTAACTCGAAGAAACAAGAGTGTGCAGAAACAGTGTTTTAGGTTCCGACGACCTCTCTGTGGGTGGAAGCAGTTTAGCGTGTACTGTGTGTGAGAGCCTCGGGACTGGTGCCATTTCGTAAAATCGGGGTAGAGACAACCCGTTACAGAAGGCAGCTCACAACTCACATCATGGTTATGCGGCTAGTAGCATTGGCCCGGGGGTGCGTGCAGGCTGAATGTCAGCCACCTAACTCGAAGGAGAAACTCGGTAGAGAATCCGTGCTTCAGCGAAAACAGCCGATCCTGAGGGTGGAAGCCTTTTGTTGTGTGCGTGCGTGAGAGCACTGCAAGGGAGTCCAAAGCTATATACGAGTGAGAGTCAGACCCCAGCAAAGTTAGAACAAGGCTCCCCGTGTGTATGACTTAGCTAGCACTGAGGCCCTCCATTTGCATGGAAGTCTAATCGCTAGGGTTCTAAGTCGAAGAAACAACAGTGTACAGAGACAGTGTTTTAGCTTCCGACGACCTCTCTGTGGGAGGAAGCAGTTTAGTGTGTGCTTTCGTTGAGAGCCGCGGGACTGGCTCCATTTCGTAAACTCGGGGTAGACACAGGCCGGTATGAAGGCAGCGCACAAATCACATCATGGTTATGGGGCTAATAGCGTTGCCCCCGGGTTGCATGCAGACTGAAAGTCAGCCACCTAACTCGACGGACAAACTCGGTAGAGAATCCGTGCTTCAGCGAAAACAGCCGCTCCTGAGGGTGGAAGCATTTTGTTGTGTGCGTGCCTGAGAGCACTGCAAAGGAGTCCAAAGCTATATACCAGTCAGCCACAGGCCATATCAAAAGGCAGAACAAGACTCCCAGTGTGTTTGATTTAGCTAGCACTGCTGGCTTCTTTTGCATGGAAGTCTACTCGCTAGCGTTCTAACTCGAGGAAACAACAGTGTACAGAAACATTGTTTTAGCTTCCGACGACCTCACTGTGGGAGGAAGCAGTTTAGGGTGTACTGTGGGTGAGAGCCAGGGGATGGGTTCCATTTCGAAAAATCGGGCTAGAGACAGGCCGATACAGAAGGCAGCTCACAAATCACATCATGGTTATGGGTCTCCTAGCGTCGCCCCGGGGGTGCGTGCAGGCTGAATATCAGCCCCCTAACTAGACGGAAAAACTCGGTAGAGGATCCGTGCTTCAGTGAAAACAGCAGCTCCTGAGGGTGAAAGCATTTTGTTGTGTGCGTGCGTGAGAGCACTGCAAGGGATTCCAAAGGTATATACGAGTGAGACTCAGGCCCCAGCAAAAGGCAGAACAAGACTCCCCGTGTGTTTAATTTAGCCAGCACTGCGGCCCTCCATTTGAATTGAAGTCTAATCGCGAGGGTTCTAACTCGAAGAAACAAGAGTGTGCAGAAACAGTGTTTTAGATTCCGACGACCTCTCTGTGCGTGGAAGCAGTTTAGCGTGTACTGTGTGTGAGAGCCTCGGGACTGGTGCCATTTCGTAAAATCGGGGTAGAGACAACCCGTTACAGAAGGCAGCTCACAACTCACATCATGGTTATGCGGCTAGTAGCGTTGGCCCGGGGGTGCGTGCAGGCTGAATGTCAGCCACCTAACTCGAAGGAAAAACTCGGTAGAGAATCCGTGCTTCAGCGAAAACAGCCGATCCTGAGGGTGGAAGCCTTTTGTTGTGTGCGTGCGTGAGAGCACTGCAAGGGAGTCCAAAGCTATATACGAGTCAGACTCAGGACACATCAAAAGGCAGAGCAAGACTCCCAGTGTGTTTGATTTAGCTAGAACTGCGGCCCTCCTTTTGCATTGAAGTCTAATCGCTAGGGTTCGGACTCGAACAAACAACAGTGTACGGAAACAGTGTTTTAGATTCCGACGACCTCTCTGTGGGAGGAAGCACTTTTGGGTGTACTTTCGTTGAGAGCCACGGGACTGGCTCCATTTCGTAAAATCGGGGTAGAGACAGGCTGGTACAGGAGGTAGCGCACAAATCACATCATGGTTATGGGGCTAGTAGCATTGCCCCGGGGTTGCGTGCAGGCTGTAAGTCAGCCACCTACCTCGACGTAAAAACTCGGGAGAGAATCCGTGCTTCAGCGAATACAGCCGCTCCTGTGGGTGGAAGCATTTTGTTGTGTGCGTGCTTGAGAGCACTACAAGGGATTCCAAAGGTATATAGGAGTGAGACTCAGGACCCAGCAAAAGGCAGAACGAGGCCCCCGTGTGTTTGATTAAGTTAGCACTGAGACCCTCCATTTGCATGGAAGTTTAATCACTAGGGTTCTAACTCGAAGAAACAACAGTGTACAGAGACAGGGTTTTAGCTTCCGACGTCCTCTCTGTGGGAGGAAGCAGTTTAGGGTGTAGTGTGAGTGAGTGCCACGGGACTGGCTCCATTTCGTAAAATCGGGGTAGAGAGAACCCGGTACAGAGGGGAGCACACAAATCACATCATGGTTATGGGGCTAGGAGCGTTGCCCCGTGGGTGCGTGCAGTCTTAATGTCAGCCAGCTAACTCGAAGGAGAAACTCGGTAGAGAATCCGTGCTTCAGCGAAAACAGCCGCTCCTGAGGGTGGAAGCATTTTGTTGTGTGGTGTATGAGAGCACTGCAAGGGAGTCCAAAGCTATATACGAGTGAGAGTCAGACCCCAGCAAAGTTAGAACAAGGCTCCCTGTGTGTATGACTTAGCCAGCACTGCGGCCCTCCATTTGAATTGAAGTCTAATTGCAAGGGTTCTAACTCGAAGAAACAAGAGTTTGCAGAAACAGTGTTTTAGGTTCCGACGACCTCTCTGTGGGTGGAAGCAGTTTAGCGTGTACTGTGTGTGAGAGCCTCGGGACTGGTGCCATTTCGTAAAATCGGGGTAGAGACAACCCGTTACAGAAGGCAGCTCACAACTCACATCATGGTTATGCGGCTAGTAGCGTTGGCCCGGGGGTGCGTGCAGGCTGAATGTCAGCCACCTAACTCGAAGGAAAAACTCGGTAGAGAATCCGTGCTTCAGCGAAAACAGCCGATCCTGAGGGTGGAAGCCTTTTGTTGTGTGCGTGCGTGAGAGCACTGCAAGGGAGTCCAAAGCTATATACGAGTCAGACTCAGGACACATCAAAAGGCAGAGCAAGACTCCCAGTGTGTTTGATTTAGCTAGAACTGCGGCCCTCCTTTTGCATTGAAGTCTAATCGCTAGGGTTCGGACTCGAACAAACAACAGTGTACGGAAACAGTGTTTTAGATTCCGACGACCTCTCTGTGGGAGGAAGCACTTTTGGGTGTACTTTCGTTGAGAGCCACGGGACTGGCTCCATTTCGTAAAATCGGGGTAGAGACAGGCTGGTACAGGAGGTAGCGCACAAATCACATCATGGTTATGGGGCTAGTAGCATTGCCCCGGGGTTGCGTGCAGGCTGAAAGTCAGCCACCTACCTCGACGTAAAACCTCGGGAGAGAATCCGTGCTTCAGCGAAAACAGCCGCTCCTGTGGGTGGAAGCATTTTGTTGTGTGCGTGTGTGAGAGCACTGCAAGGGAGTCCAAAGCTATATACGAGTGAGAGTCAGACCCCAGCAAAGTTAGAACAAGGCTCCCCGTGTGTATGACTTAGCTAGCACTGAGGCCCTCCATTTGCATGGAAGTCTAATCGCTAGGGTTCTAAGTCGAAGAAACAACAGTGTACAGAGACAGTGTTTTAGCTTCCGACGACCTCTCTGTGGGAGGAAGCAGTTTAGTGTGTGCTTTCGTTGAGAGCCGCGGGACTGGCTCCATTTCGTAAACTCGGGGTAGACACAGGCCGGTATGAAGGCAGCGCACAAATCACATCATGGTTATGGGGCTAATAGCGTTGCCCCCGGGTTGCATGCAGACTGAAAGTCAGCCACCTAACTCGACGGACAAACTCGGTAGAGAATCCGTGCTTCAGCGAAAACAGCCGCTCCTGAGGGTGGAAACATTTTGTTGTGTGCGTGCCTGAGAGCACTGCAAAGGAGTCCAAAGCTATATACCAGTCAGCCACAGGCCATATCAAAAGGCAGAACAAGACTCCCAGTGTGTTTGATTTAGCTAGCACTGCTGGCTTCTTTTGCATGGAAGTCTACTCGCTAGCGTTCTAACTCGAGGAAACAACAGTGTACAGAAACATTGTTTTAGCTTCCGACGACCTCACTGTGGGAGGAAGCAGTTTAGGGTGTACTGTGGGTGAGAGCCAGGGGATGGGTTCCATTTCGAAAAATCGGGCTAGAGACAGGCCGATACAGAAGGCAGCTCACAAATCACATCATGGTTATGGGTCTCCTAGCGTCGCCCCGGGGGTGCGTGCAGGCTGAATATCAGCCCCCTAACTAGACGGAAAAACTCGGTAGAGGATCCGTGCTTCAGTGAAAACAGCAGCTCCTGAGGGTGAAAGCATTTTGTTGTGTGCGTGCGTGAGAGCACTGCAAGGGATTCCAAAGGTATATACGAGTGAGACTCAGGCCCCAGCAAAAGGCAGAACAAGACTCCCCGTGTGTTTAATTTAGCCAGCACTGCGGCCCTCCATTTGAATTGAAGTCTAATCGCGAGGGTTCTAACTCGAAGAAACAAGAGTGTGCAGAAACAGTGTTTTAGATTCCGACGACCTCTCTGTGCGTGGAAGCAGTTTAGCGTGTACTGTGTGTGAGAGCCTCGGGACTGGTGCCATTTCGTAAAATCGGGGTAGAGACAACCCGTTACAGAAGGCAGCTCACAACTCACATCATGGTTATGCGGCTAGTAGCGTTGGCCCGGGGGTGCGTGCAGGCTGAATGTCAGCCACCTAACTCGAAGGAAAAACTCGGTAGAGAATCCGTGCTTCAGCGAAAACAGCCGATCCTGAGGGTGGAAGCCTTTTGTTGTGTGCGTGCGTGAGAGCACTGCAAGGGAGTCCAAAGCTATATACGAGTCAGACTCAGGACACATCAAAAGGCAGAGCAAGACTCCCAGTGTGTTTGATTTAGCTAGAACTGCGGCCCTCCTTTTGCATTGAAGTCTAATCGCTAGGGTTCGGACTCGAACAAACAACAGTGTACGGAAACAGTGTTTTAGATTCCGACGACCTCTCTGTGGGAGGAAGCACTTTTGGGTGTACTTTCGTTGAGAGCCACGGGACTGGCTCCATTTCGTAAAATCGGGGTAGAGACAGGCTGGTACAGGAGGTAGCGCACAAATCACATCATGGTTATGGGGCTAGTAGCATTGCCCCGGGGTTGCGTGCAGGCTGTAAGTCAGCCACCTACCTCGACGTAAAAACTCGGGAGAGAATCCGTGCTTCAGCGAATACAGCCGCTCCTGTGGGTGGAAGCATTTTGTTGTGTGCGTGCTTGAGAGCACTACAAGGGATTCCAAAGGTATATAGGAGTGAGACTCAGGACCCAGCAAAAGGCAGAACGAGGCCCCCGTGTGTTTGATTAAGTTAGCACTGAGACCCTCCATTTGCATGGAAGTTTAATCACTAGGGTTCTAACTCGAAGAAACAACAGTGTACAGAGACAGGGTTTTAGCTTCCGACGTCCTCTCTGTGGGAGGAAGCAGTTTAGGGTGTAGTGTGAGTGAGTGCCACGGGACTGGCTCCATTTCGTAAAATCGGGGTAGAGAGAACCCGGTACAGAGGGGAGCACACAAATCACATCATGGTTATGGGGCTAGGAGCGTTGCCCCGTGGGTGCGTGCAGTCTTAATGTCAGCCAGCTAACTCGAAGGAGAAACTCGGTAGAGAATCCGTGCTTCAGCGAAAACAGCCGCTCCTGAGGGTGGAAGCATTTTGTTGTGTGGTGTATGAGAGCACTGCAAGGGAGTCCAAAGCTATATACGAGTGAGAGTCAGACCCCAGCAAAGTTAGAACAAGGCTCCCTGTGTGTATGACTTAGCCAGCACTGCGGCCCTCCATTTGAATTGAAGTCTAATTGCAAGGGTTCTAACTCGAAGAAACAAGAGTTTGCAGAAACAGTGTTTTAGGTTCCGACGACCTCTCTGTGGGTGGAAGCAGTTTAGCGTGTACTGTGTGTGAGAGCCTCGGGACTGGTGCCATTTCGTAAAATCGGGGTAGAGACAACCCGTTACAGAAGGCAGCTCACAACTCACATCATGGTTATGCGGCTAGTAGCGTTGGCCCGGGGGTGCGTGCAGGCTGAATGTCAGCCACCTAACTCGAAGGAAAAACTCGGTAGAGAATCCGTGCTTCAGCGAAAACAGCCGATCCTGAGGGTGGAAGCCTTTTGTTGTGTGCGTGCGTGAGAGCACTGCAAGGGAGTCCAAAGCTATATACGAGTCAGACTCAGGACACATCAAAAGGCAGAGCAAGACTCCCAGTGTGTTTGATTTAGCTAGAACTGCGGCCCTCCTTTTGCATTGAAGTCTAATCGCTAGGGTTCGGACTCGAACAAACAACAGTGTACGGAAACAGTGTTTTAGATTCCGACGACCTCTCTGTGGGAGGAAGCACTTTTGGGTGTACTTTCGTTGAGAGCCACGGGACTGGCTCCATTTCGTAAAATCGGGGTAGAGACAGGCTGGTACAGGAGGTAGCGCACAAATCACATCATGGTTATGGGGCTAGTAGCATTGCCCCGGGGTTGCGTGCAGGCTGAAAGTCAGCCACCTACCTCGACGTAAAACCTCGGGAGAGAATCCGTGCTTCAGCGAAAACAGCCGCTCCTTTGTGTGGAATCATTTTGTTGTGTGCGTGCTTGAGAGCACTACAAGGGATTCCAAAGGTATATAGGAGTGAGACTCAGGACCCAGCAAAAGGCAGAACGAGGCCCCCGTGTGTTTGATTAAGCTAGCACTGAGACCCTCCTTTTGCATGGAAGTCTAATCACTAGGGTTCTAACTCGAAGAAACAACAGTGTACAGAGACAGGGTTTTAGCTTCCGACGTCCTCTCTGTGGGAGGAAGCAGTTTAGGGTGTAGTGTGAGTGAGTGCCACGGGACTGGCTCCATTTCGTAAAATCGGGGTAGAGAGAATCTGGTACAGAGGAGAGCACACAAATCACATCATGGTTATGGGGCTAGTAGCGTTGCCCCGTGGGTGCGTGCAGTCTTAATGTCAGCCAGCTAACTCGAAGGAGAAACTCGGTAGAGAATCCGTGCTTCAGCGAAAACAGCCGCTCCTGAGGGTGGAAGCATTTTGTTGTGTGGTGTATGAGAGCACTGCAAGGGAGTCCAAAGCTATATACGAGTGAGAGTCAGACCCCAGCAAAGTTAGAACAAGGCTCCCTGTGTGTATGACTTAGCCAGCACTGCGGCCCTCCATTTGAATTGAAGTCTAATTGCGAGGGTTCTAACTCGAAGAAACAAGAGTGTGCAGAAACAGTGTTTTAGGTTCCGACGACCTCTCTGTGGGTGGAAGCAGTTTAGCGTGTACTGTGTGTGAGAGCCTCGGGACTGGTGCCATTTCGTAAAATCGGGGTAGAGACAACCCGTTACAGAAGGCAGCTCACAACTCACATCATGGTTATGCGGCTAGTAGCATTGGCCCGGGGGTGCGTGCAGGCTGAATGTCAGCCACCTAACTCGAAGGAGAAACTCGGTAGAGAATCCGTGCTTCAGCGAAAACAGCCGATCCTGAGGGTGGAAGCCTTTTGTTGTGTGCGTGCGTGAGAGCACTGCAAGGGAGTCCAAAGCTATATACGAGTGAGAGTCAGACCCCAGCAAAGTTAGAACAAGGCTCCCCGTGTGTATGACTTAGCTAGCACTGAGGCCCTCCATTTGCATGGAAGTCTAATCGCTAGGGTTCTAAGTCGAAGAAACAACAGTGTACAGAGACAGTGTTTTAGCTTCCGACGACCTCTCTGTGGGAGGAAGCAGTTTAGTGTGTGCTTTCGTTGAGAGCCGCGGGACTGGCTCCATTTCGTAAACTCGGGGTAGACACAGGCCGGTATGAAGGCAGCGCACAAATCACATCATGGTTATGGGGCTAATAGCGTTGCCCCCGGGTTGCATGCAGACTGAAAGTCAGCCACCTAACTCGACGGACAAACTCGGTAGAGAATCCGTGCTTCAGCGAAAACAGCCGCTCCTGAGGGTGGAAGCATTTTGTTGTGTGCGTGCCTGAGAGCACTGCAAAGGAGTCCAAAGCTATATACCAGTCAGCCACAGGCCATATCAAAAGGCAGAACAAGACTCCCAGTGTGTTTGATTTAGCTAGCACTGCTGGCTTCTTTTGCATGGAAGTCTACTCGCTAGCGTTCTAACTCGAGGAAACAACAGTGTACAGAAACATTGTTTTAGCTTCCGACGACCTCACTGTGGGAGGAAGCAGTTTAGGGTGTACTGTGGGTGAGAGCCAGGGGATGGGTTCCATTTCGAAAAATCGGGCTAGAGACAGGCCGATTCAGAAGGCAGCTCACAAATCACATCATGGTTATGGGTCTCCTAGCGTCGCCCCGGGGGTGCGTGCAGGCTGAATATCAGCCCCCTAACTAGACGGAAAAACTCGGTAGAGGATCCGTGCTTCAGTGAAAACAGCAGCTCCTGAGGGTGAAAGCATTTTGTTGTGTGCGTGCGTGAGAGCACTGCAAGGGATTCCAAAGGTATATACGAGTGAGACTCAGGCCCCAGCAAAAGGCAGAACAAGACTCCCCGTGTGTTTAATTTAGCCAGCACTGCGGCCCTCCATTTGAATTGAAGTCTAATCGCGAGGGTTCTAACTCGAAGAAACAAGAGTGTGCAGAAACAGTGTTTTAGATTCCGACGACCTCTCTGTGCGTGGAAGCAGTTTAGCGTGTACTGTGTGTGAGAGCCTCGGGACTGGTGCCATTTCGTAAAATCGGGGTAGAGACAACCCGTTACAGAAGGCAGCTCACAACTCACATCATGGTTATGCGGCTAGTAGCGTTGGCCCGGGGGTGCGTGCAGGCTGAATGTCAGCCACCTAACTCGAAGGAAAAACTCGGTAGAGAATCCGTGCTTCAGCGAAAACAGCCGATCCTGAGGGTGGAAGCCTTTTGTTGTGTGCGTGCGTGAGAGCACTGCAAGGGAGTCCAAAGCTATATACGAGTCAGACTCAGGACACATCAAAAGGCAGAGCAAGACTCCCAGTGTGTTTGATTTAGCTAGAACTGCGGCCCTCCTTTTGCATTGAAGTCTAATCGCTAGGGTTCGGACTCGAACAAACAACAGTGTACGGAAACAGTGTTTTAGATTCCGACGACCTCTCTGTGGGAGGAAGCACTTTTGGGTGTACTTTCGTTGAGAGCCACGGGACTGGCTCCATTTCGTAAAATCGGGGTAGAGACAGGCTGGTAGAGGAGGTAGCGCACAAATCACATCATGGTTATGGGGCTAGTAGCATTGCCCCGGGGTTGCGTGCAGGCTGAAAGTCAGCCACCTACCTCGACGTAAAACCTCGGGAGAGAATCCGTGCTTCAGCGAAAACAGCCGCTCCTGTGTGTGGAATCATTTTGTTGTGTGCGTGCTTGAGAGCACTACAAGGGATTCCAAAGGTATATAGGAGTGAGACTCAGGACCCAGCAAAAGGCAGAACGAGGCCCCCGTGTGTTTGATTAAGCTAGCACTGAGACCCTCCATTTGCATGGATGTCTAATCACTAGGGTTCTAACTCGAAGAAACAACAGTGTACAGAGACAGGGTTTTAGCTTCCGACGTCCTCTCTGTGGGAGGAAGCAGTTTAGGGTGTAGTGTGAGTGAGTGCCACGGGACTGGCTCCATTTCGTAAAATCGGGGTAGAGAGAACCCGGTACAGAGGGGAGCACACAAATCACATCATGGTTATGGGGCTAGTAGCGTTGCCCCGTGGGTGCGTGCAGTCTTAATGTCAGCCAGCTAACTCGAAGGAGAAACTCGGTAGAGAATCCGTGCTTCAGCGAAAACAGCCGCTCCTGAGGGTGGAAGCATTTTGTTGTGTGGTGTATGAGAGCACTGCAAGGGAGTCCAAAGCTATATACGAGTGAGAGTCAGACCCCAGCAAAGTTAGAACAAGGCTCCCTGTGTGTATGACTTAGCCAGCACTGCGGCCCTCCATTTGAATTGAAGTCTAACTGCGAGGGTTCTAACTCGAAGAAACAAGAGTGTGCAGAAACAGTGTTTTAGGTTCCGACGACCTCTCTGTGGGTGGAAGCAGTTTAGCGTGTACTGTGTGTGAGAGCCTCGGGACTGGTGCCATTTCGTAAAATCGGGGTAGAGACAACCCGTTACAGAAGGCAGCTCACAACTCACATCATGGTTATGCGGCTAGTAGCATTGGCCCGGGGGTGCGTGCAGGCTGAATGTCAGCCACCTAACTCGAAGGAGAAACTCGGTAGAGAATCCGTGCTTCAGCGAAAACAGCCGCTCCTGAGGGTGGAAGCATTTTGTTGTGTGCGTGTGTGAGAGCACTGCAAGGGAGTCCAAAGCTATATACGAGTGAGAGTCAGACCCCAGCAAAGTTAGAACAAGGCTCCCCGTGTGTATGACTTAGCTAGCACTGAGGCCCTCCATTTGCATGGAAGTCTAATCGCTAGGGTTCTAAGTCGAAGAAACAACAGTGTACAGAGACAGTGTTTTAGCTTCCGACGACCTCTCTGTGGGAGGAAGCAGTTTAGTGTGTGCTTTCGTTGAGAGCCGCGGGACTGGCTCCATTTCGTAAACTCGGGGTAGACACAGGCCGGTATGAAGGCAGCGCACAAATCACATCATGGTTATGGGGCTAATAGCGTTGCCCCCGGGTTGCATGCAGACTGAAAGTCAGCCACCTAACTCGACGGACAAACTCGGTAGAGAATCCGTGCTTCAGCGAAAACAGCCGCTCCTGAGGGTGGAAGCATTTTGTTGTGTGCGTGCCTGAGAGCACTGCAAAGGAGTCCAAAGCTATATACCAGTCAGCCACAGGCCATATCAAAAGGCAGAACAAGACTCCCAGTGTGTTTGATTTAGCTAGCACTGCTGGCTTCTTTTGCATGGAAGTCTACTCGCTAGCGTTCTAACTCGAGGAAACAACAGTGTACAGAAACATTGTTTTAGCTTCCGACGACCTCACTGTGGGAGGAAGCAGTTTAGGGTGTACTGTGGGTGAGAGCCAGGGGATGGGTTCCATTTCGAAAAATCGGGCTAGAGACAGGCCGATACAGAAGGCAGCTCACAAATCACATCATGGTTATGGGTCTCCTAGCGTCGCCCCGGGGGTGCGTGCAGGCTGAATATCAGCCACCTAACTAGACGGAAAAACTCGCTAGAGGATCCGTGCTTCAGTGAAAACAGCAGCTCCTGAGGGTGAAAGCATTTTGTTGTGTGCGTGCGTGAGAGCACTGCAAGGGATTCCAAAGGTATATACGAGTGAGACTCAGGCCCCAGCAAAAGGCAGAACAAGACTCCCCGTGTGTTTAATTTAGCCAGCACTGCGGCCCTCCATTTGAATTGAAGTCTAATCGCGAGGGTTCTAACTCGAAGAAACAAGAGTGTGCAGAAACAGTGTTTTAGATTCCGACGACCTCTCTGTGCGTGGAAGCAGTTTAGCGTGTACTGTGTGTGAGAGCCTCGGGACTGGTGCCATTTCGTAAAATCGGGGTAGAGACAACCCGTTACAGAAGGCAGCTCACAACTCACATCATGGTTATGCGGCTAGTAGCGTTGGCCCGGGGGTGCGTGCAGGCTGAATGTCAGCCACCTAACTCGAAGGAAAAACTCGGTAGAGAATCCGTGCTTCAGCGAAAACAGCCGATCCTGAGGGTGGAAGCCTTTTGTTGTGTGCGTGCGTGAGAGCACTGCAAGGGAGTCCAAAGCTATATACGAGTCAGACTCAGGACACATCAAAAGGCAGAGCAAGACTCCCAGTGTGTTTGATTTAGCTAGAACTGCGGCCCTCCTTTTGCATTGAAGTCTAATCGCTAGGGTTCGGACTCGAACAAACAACAGTGTACGGAAACAGTGTTTTAGATTCCGACGACCTCTCTGTGGGAGGAAGCACTTTTGGGTGTACTTTCGTTGAGAGCCACGGGACTGGCTCCATTTCGTAAAATCGGGGTAGAGACAGGCTGGTAGAGGAGGTAGCGCACAAATCACATCATGGTTATGGGGCTAGTAGCATTGCCCCGGGGTTGCGTGCAGGCTGAAAGTCAGCCACCTACCTCGACGTAAAACCTCGGGAGAGAATCCGTGCTTCAGCGAAAACAGCCGCTCCTGTGTGTGGAATCATTTTGTTGTGTGCGTGCTTGAGAGCACTACAAGGGATTCCAAAGGTATATAGGAGTGAGACTCAGGACCCAGCAAAAGGCAGAACGAGGCCCCCGTGTGTTTGATTAAGCTAGCACTGAGACCCTCCATTTGCATGGATGTCTAATCACTAGGGTTCTAACTCGAAGAAACAACAGTGTACAGAGACAGGGTTTTAGCTTCCGACGTCCTCTCTGTGGGAGGAAGCAGTTTAGGGTGTAGTGTGAGTGAGTGCCACGGGACTGGCTCCATTTCGTAAAATCGGGCTAGAGAGAACCCGGTACAGAGGGGAGCACACAAATCACATCATGGTTATGGGGCTAGTAGCGTTGCCCCGTGGGTGCGTGCAGTCTTAATGTCAGCCAGCTAACTCGAAGGAGAAACTCGGTAGAGAATCCGTGCTTCAGCGAAAACAGCCGCTCCTGAGGGTGGAAGCATTTTGTTGTGTGGTGTATGAGAGCACTGCAAGGGAGTCCAAAGCTATATACGAGTGAGAGTCAGACCCCAGCAAAGTTAGAACAAGGCTCCCTGTGTGTATGACTTAGCCAGCACTGCGGCCCTCCATTTGAATTGAAGTCTAACTGCGAGGGTTCTAACTCGAAGAAACAAGAGTGTGCAGAAACAGTGTTTTAGGTTCCGACGACCTCTCTGTGGGTGGAAGCAGTTTAGCGTGTACTGTGTGTGAGAGCCTCGGGACTGGTGCCATTTCGTAAAATCGGGGTAGAGACAACCCGTTACAGAAGGCAGCTCACAACTCACATCATGGTTATGCGGCTAGTAGCATTGGCCCGGGGGTGCGTGCAGGCTGAATGTCAGCCACCTAACTCGAAGGAGAAACTCGGTAGAGAATCCGTGCTTCAGCGAAAACAGCCGCTCCTGAGGGTGGAAGCATTTTGTTGTGTGCGTGTGTGAGAGCACTGCAAGGGAGTCCAAAGCTATATACGAGTGAGAGTCAGACCCCAGCAAAGTTAGAACAAGGCTCCCCGTGTGTATGACTTAGCTAGCACTGAGGCCCTCCATTTGCATGGAAGTCTAATCGCTAGGGTTCTAAGTCGAAGAAACAACAGTGTACAGAGACAGTGTTTTAGCTTCCGACGACCTCTCTGTGGGAGGAAGCAGTTTAGTGTGTGCTTTCGTTGAGAGCCGCGGGACTGGCTCCATTTCGTAAACTCGGGGTAGACACAGGCCGGTATGAAGGCAGCGCACAAATCACATCATGGTTATGGGGCTAATAGCGTTGCCCCCGGGTTGCATGCAGACTGAAAGTCAGCCACCTAACTCGACGGACAAACTCGGTAGAGAATCCGTGCTTCAGCGAAAACAGCCGCTCCTGAGGGTGGAAGCATTTTGTTGTGTGCGTGCCTGAGAGCACTGCAAAGGAGTCCAAAGCTATATACCAGTCAGCCACAGGCCATATCAAAAGGCAGAACAAGACTCCCAGTGTGTTTGATTTAGCTAGCACTGCTGGCTTCTTTTGCATGGAAGTCTACTCGCTAGCGTTCTAACTCGAGGAAACAACAGTGTACAGAAACATTGTTTTAGCTTCCGACGACCTCACTGTGGGAGGAAGCAGTTTAGGGTGTACTGTGGGTGAGAGCCAGGGGATGGGTTCCATTTCGAAAAATCGGGCTAGAGACAGGCCGATACAGAAGGCAGCTCACAAATCACATCATGGTTATGGGTCTCCTAGCGTCGCCCCGGGGGTGCGTGCAGGCTGAATATCAGCCACCTAACTAGACGGAAAAACTCGCTAGAGGATCCGTGCTTCAGTGAAAACAGCAGCTCCTGAGGGTGAAAGCATTTTGTTGTGTGCGTGCGTGAGAGCACTGCAAGGGATTCCAAAGGTATATACGAGTGAGACTCAGGCCCCAGCAAAAGGCAGAACAAGACTCCCCGTGTGTTTAATTTAGCCAGCACTGCGGCCCTCCATTTGAATTGAAGTCTAATCGCGAGGGTTCTAACTCGAAGAAACAAGAGTGTGCAGAAACAGTGTTTTAGATTCCGACGACCTCTCTGTGCGTGGAAGCAGTTTAGCGTGTACTGTGTGTGAGAGCCTCGGGACTGGTGCCATTTCGTAAAATCGGGGTAGAGACAACCCGTTACAGAAGGCAGCTCACAACTCACATCATGGTTATGCGGCTAGTAGCGTTGGCCCGGGGGTGCGTGCAGGCTGAATGTCAGCCACCTAACTCGAAGGAAAAACTCGGTAGAGAATCCGTGCTTCAGCGAAAACAGCCGATCCTGAGGGTGGAAGCCTTTTGTTGTGTGCGTGCGTGAGAGCACTGCAAGGGAGTCCAAAGCTATATACGAGTCAGACTCAGGACACATCAAAAGGCAGAGCAAGACTCCCAGTGTGTTTGATTTAGCTAGAACTGCGGCCCTCCTTTTGCATTGAAGTCTAATCGCTAGGGTTCGGACTCGAACAAACAACAGTGTACGGAAACAGTGTTTTAGATTCCGACGACCTCTCTGTGGGAGGAAGCACTTTTGGGTGTACTTTCGTTGAGAGCCACGGGACTGGCTCCATTTCGTAAAATCGGGGTAGAGACAGGCTGGTAGAGGAGGTAGCGCACAAATCACATCATGGTTATGGGGCTAGTAGCATTGCCCCTGGGTTGCGTGCAGGCTGAAAGTCAGCCACCTACCTCGACGTAAAACCTCGGGAGAGAATCCGTGCTTCAGCGAAAACAGCCGCTCCTGTGTGTGGAATCATTTTGTTGTGTGCGTGCTTGAGAGCACTACAAGGGATTCCAAAGGTATATAGGAGTGAGACTCAGGACCCAGCAAAAGGCAGAACGAGGCCCCCGTGTGTTTGATTAAGCTAGCACTGAGACCCTCCATTTGCATGGAAGTCTAATCACTAGGGTTCTAACTCGAAGAAACAACAGTGTACAGAGACAGGGTTTTAGCTTCCGACGTCCTCTCTGTGGGAGGAAGCAGTTTAGGGTGTAGTGTGAGTGAGTGCCACGGGACTGGCTCCATTTCGTAAAATCGGGGTAGAGAGAACCCGGTACAGAGGGGAGCACACAAATCACATCATGGTTATAGGGCTAGTAGCGTTGCCCCGTGGGTGCGTGCAGTCTTAATGTCAGCCAGCTAACTCGAAGGAGAAACTCGGTAGAGAATCCGTGCTTCAGCGAAAACAGCCGCTCCTGAGGGTGGAAGCATTTTGTTGTGTGGTGTATGAGAGCACTGCAAGGGAGTCCAAAGCTATATACGAGTGAGAGTCAGACCCCAGCAAAGTTAGAACAAGGCTCCCTGTGTGTATGACTTAGACAGCACTGCGGCCCTCCATTTGAATTGAAGTCTAACTGCGAGGGTTCTAACTCGAAGAAACAAGAGTGTGCAGAAACAGTGTTTTAGATTCCGACGACCTCTCTGTGCGTGGAAGCAGTTTAGCGTGTACTGTGTGTGAGAGCCTCGGGACTGGTGCCATTTCGTAAAATCGGGGTAGAGACAACCCGTTACAGAAGGCAGCTCACAACTCACATCATGGTTATGTGGCTAGTAGCATTGGCCCGGGGGTGCGTGCAGGCTGAATGTCAGCCACCTAACTCGAAGGAGAAACTCGGTAGAGAATCCGTGCTTCAGCGAAAACAGCCGCTCCTGAGGGTGGAAGCATTTTGTTGTGTGCGTGTGTGAGAGCACTGCAAGGGAGTCCAAAGCTATATACGAGTGAGAGTCAGACCCCAGCAAAGTTAGAACAAGGCTCCCCGTGTGTATGACTTAGCTAGCACTGAGGCCCTCCATTTGCATGGAAGTCTAATCGCTAGGGTTCTAAGTCGAAGAAACAACAGTGTACAGAGACAGTGTTTTAGCTTCCGACGACCTCTCTGTGGGAGGAAGCAGTTTAGTGTGTGCTTTCGTTGAGAGCCGCGGGACTGGCTCCATTTCGTAAACTCGGGGTAGACACAGGCCGGTATGAAGGCAGCGCACAAATCACATCATGGTTATGGGGCTAATAGCGTTGCCCCCGGGTTGCATGCAGACTGAAAGTCAGCCACCTAACTCGACGGACAAACTCGGTAGAGAATCCGTGCTTCAGCGAAAACAGCCGCTCCTGAGGGTGGAAGCATTTTGTTGTGTGCGTGCCTGAGAGCACTGCAAAGGAGTCCAAAGCTATATACCAGTCAGCCACAGGCCATATCAAAAGGCAGAACAAGACTCCCAGTGTGTTTGATTTAGCTAGCACTGCTGGCTTCTTTTGCATGGAAGTCTACTCGCTAGCGTTCTAACTCGAGGAAACAACAGTGTACAGAAACATTGTTTTAGCTTCCGACGACCTCACTGTGGGAGGAAGCAGTTTAGGGTGTACTGTGGGTGAGAGCCAGGGGATGGGTTCCATTTCGAAAAATCGGGCTAGAGACAGGCCGATACAGAAGGCAGCTCACAAATCACATCATGGTTATGGGTCTCCTAGCGTCGCCCCGGGGGTGCGTGCAGGCTGAATATCAGCCACCTAACTAGACGGAAAAACTCGCTAGAGGATCCGTGCTTCAGTGAAAACAGCAGCTCCTGAGGGTGAAAGCATTTTGTTGTGTGCGTGCGTGAGAGCACTGCAAGGGATTCCAAAGGTATATACGAGTGAGACTCAGGCCCCAGCAAAAGGCAGAACAAGACTCCCCGTGTGTTTAATTTAGCCAGCACTGCGGCCCTCCATTTGAATTGAAGTCTAATCGCGAGGGTTCTAACTCGAAGAAACAAGAGTGTGCAGAAACAGTGTTTTAGATTCCGACGACCTCTCTGTGCGTGGAAGCAGTTTAGCGTGTACTGTGTGTGAGAGCCTCGGGACTGGTGCCATTTCGTAAAATCGGGGTAGAGACAACCCGTTACAGAAGGCAGCTCACAACTCACATCATGGTTATGCGGCTAGTAGCGTTGGCCCGGGGGTGCGTGCAGGCTGAATGTCAGCCACCTAACTCGAAGGAAAAACTCGGTAGAGAATCCGTGCTTCAGCGAAAACAGCCGATCCTGAGGGTGGAAGCCTTTTGTTGTGTGCGTGCGTGAGAGCACTGCAAGGGAGTCCAAAGCTATATACGAGTCAGACTCAGGACACATCAAAAGGCAGAGCAAGACTCCCAGTGTGTTTGATTTAGCTAGAACTGCGGCCCTCCTTTTGCATTGAAGTCTAATCGCTAGGGTTCGGACTCGAACAAACAACAGTGTACGGAAACAGTGTTTTAGATTCCGACGACCTCTCTGTGGGAGGAAGCACTTTTGGGTGTACTTTCGTTGAGAGCCACGGGACTGGCTCCATTTCGTAAAATCGGGGTAGAGACAGGCTGGTAGAGGAGGTAGCGCACAAATCACATCATGGTTATGGGGCTAGTAGCATTGCCCCGGGGTTGCGTGCAGGCTGAAAGTCAGCCACCTACCTCGATGTAAAACCTCGGGAGAGAATCCGTGCTTCAGCGAAAACAGCCGCTCCTGTGGGTGGAATCATTTTGTTGTGTGCGTGCTTGAGAGCACTACAAGGGATTCCAAAGGTATATAGGAGTGAGACTCAGGACCCAGCAAAAGGCAGAACGAGGCCCCCGTGTGTTTGATTAAGCTAGCACTGAGACCCTCCATTTGCATGGAAGTCTAATCACTAGGGTTCTAACTCGAAGAAACAACAGTGTACAGAGACAGGGTTTTAGCTTCCGACGTCCTCTCTGTGGGAGGAAGCAGTTTAGGGTGTAGTGTGAGTGAGTGCCACGGGACTGGCTCCATTTCGTAAAATCGGGGTAGAGAGAACCCGGTACAGAGGGGAGCACACAAATCACATCATGGTTATGGGGCTAGTAGCGTTGCCCCGTGGGTGCGTGCAGTCTTAATGTCAGCCAGCTAACTCGAAGGAGAAACTCGGTAGAGAATCCGTGCTTCAGCGAAAACAGCCGCTCCTGAGGGTGGAAGCATTTTGTTGTGTGGTGTATGAGAGCACTGCAAGGGAGTCCAAAGCTATATACGAGTGAGAGTCAGACCCCAGCAAAGTTAGAACAAGGCTCCCTGTGTGTATGACTTAGCCAGCACTGCGGCCCTCCATTTGAATTGAAGTCTAATTGCGAGGGTTCTAACTCGAAGAAACAAGAGTGTGCAGAAACAGTGTTTTAGGTTCCGACGACCTCTCTGTGGGTGGAAGCAGTTTAGCGTGTACTGCGTGTGAGAGCCTCGGGACTGGTGCCATTTCGTAAAATCGGGGTAGAGACAACCCGTTACAGAAGGCAGCTCACAACTCACATCATGGTTATGCGGCTAGTAGCATTGGCCCGGGGGTGCGTGCAGGCTGAATGTCAGCCACCTAACTCGAAGGAGAAACTCGGTAGAGAATCCGTGCTTCAGCGAAAACAGCCGCTCCTGAGGGTGGAAGCATTTTGTTGTGTGCGTGTGTGAGAGCACTGCAAGGGAGTCCAAAGCTATATACGAGTGAGAGTCAGACCCCAGCAAAGTTAGAACAAGGCTCCCCGTGTGTATGACTTAGCTAGCACTGAGGCCCTCCATTTGCATGGAAGTCTAATCGCTAGGGTTCTAAGTCGAAGAAACAACAGTGTACAGAGACAGTGTTTTAGCTTCCGACGACCTCTCTGTGGGAGGAAGCAGTTTAGTGTGTGCTTTCGTTGAGAGCCGCGGGACTGGCTCCATTTCGTAAACTCGGGGTAGACACAGGCCGGTATGAAGGCAGCGCACAAATCACATCATGGTTATGGGGCTAATAGCGTTGCCCCCGGGTTGCATGCAGACTGAAAGTCAGCCACCTAACTCGACGGACAAACTCGGTAGAGAATCCGTGCTTCAGCGAAAACAGCCGCTCCTGAGGGTGGAAGCATTTTGTTGTGTGCGTGCCTGAGAGCACTGCAAAGGAGTCCAAAGCTATATACCAGTCAGCCACAGGCCATATCAAAAGGCAGAACAAGACTCCCAGTGTGTTTGATTTAGCTAGCACTGCTGGCTTCTTTGCATGGAAGTCTACTCGCTAGCGTTCTAACTCGAGGAAACAACAGTGTACAGAAACATTGTTTTAGCTTCCGACGACCTCACTGTGGGAGGAAGCAGTTTAGGGTGTACTGTGGGTGAGAGCCAGGGGATGGGTTCCATTTCGAAAAATCGGGCTAGAGACAGGCCGATACAGAAGGCAGCTCACAAATCACATCATGGTTATGGGTCTCCTAGCGTCGCCCCGGGGGTGCGTGCAGGCTGAATATTAGCCACCTAACTAGACGGAAAAACTCGGTAGAGGATCCGTGCTTCAGTGAAAACAGCAGCTCCTGAGGGTGAAAGCATTTTGTTGTGTGCGTGCGTGAGAGCACTGCAAGGGATTCCAAAGGTATATACGAGTGAGACTCAGGCCCCAGCAAAAGGCAGAACAAGACTCCCCGTGTGTTTAATTTAGCCAGCACTGCGGCCCTCCATTTGAATTGAAGTCTAATCGCGAGGGTTCTAACTCGAAGAAACAAGAGTGTGCAGAAACAGTGTTTTAGATTCCGACGACCTCTCTGTGCGTGGAAGCAGTTTAGCGTGTACTGTGTGTGAGAGCCTCGGGACTGGTGCCATTTCGTAAAATCGGGGTAGAGACAACCCGTTACAGAAGGCAGCTCACAACTCACATCATGGTTATGCGGCTAGTAGCGTTGGCCCGGGGGTGCGTGCAGGCTGAATGTCAGCCACCTAACTCGAAGGAAAAACTCGGTAGAGAATCCGTGCTTCAGCGAAAACAGCCGATCCTGAGGGTGGAAGCCTTTTGTTGTGTGCGTGCGTGAGAGCACTGCAAGGGAGTCCAAAGCTATATAAGAGTCAGACTCAGGACACATCAAAAGGCAGAGCAAGACTCCCAGTGTGTTTGATTTAGCTAGAACTGCGGCCCTCCTTTTGCATTGAAGTCTAATCGCTAGGGTTCGGACTCGAACAAACAACAGTGTACGGAAACAGTGTTTTAGATTCCGACGACCTCTCTGTGGGAGGAAGCACTTTTGGGTGTACTTTCGTTGAGAGCCACGGGACTGGCTCCATTTCGTAAAATCGGGGTAGAGACAGGCTGGTACAGGAGGTAGCGCACAAATCACATCATGGTTATGGGGCTAGTAGCATTGCCCCGGGGTTGCGTGCAGGCTGAAAGTCAGCCACCTACCTCGACGTAAAACCTCGGGAGAGAATCCGTGCTTCAGCGAAAACAGCCGCTCCTGTGGGTGGAATCATTTTGTTGTGTGCGTGCTTGAGAGCACTACAAGGGATTCCAAAGGTATATAGTAGTGAGACTCAGGACCCAGCAAAAGGCAGAACGAGGCCCCCGTGTGTTTGATTAAGCTAGCACTGAGACCCTCCATTTGCATGGAAGTCTAATCACTAGGGTTCTAACTCGAAGAAACAACAGTGTACAGAGACAGGGTTTTAGCTTCCGACGTCCTCTCTGTGGGAGGAAGCAGTTTAGGGTGTAGTGTGAGTGAGTGCCACGGGACTGGCTCCATTTCGTAAAATCGGGGTAGAGAGAACCCGGTACAGAGGGGAGCACACAAATCACATCATGGTTATGGGGCTAGTAGCGTTGCCCCGTGGGTGCGTGCAGTCTTAATGTCAGCCAGCTAACTCGAAGGAGAAACTCGGTAGAGAATCCGTGCTTCAGCGAAAACAGCCGCTCCTGAGGGTGGAAGCATTTTGTTGTGTGGTGTATGAGAGCACTGCAAGGGAGTCCAAAGCTATATACGAGTGAGAGTCAGACCCCAGCAAAGTTAGAACAAGGCTCCCTGTGTGTATGACTTAGCCAGCACTGCGGCCCTCCATTTGAATTGAAGTCTAACTGCGAGGGTTCTAACTCGAAGAAACAAGAGTGTGCAGAAACAGTGTTTTAGGTTCCGACGACCTCTCTGTGGGTGGAAGCAGTTTAGCGTGTACTGTGTGTGAGAGCCTCGGGACTGGTGCCATTTCGTAAAATCGGGGTAGAGACAACCCGTTACAGAAGGCAGCTCACAACTCACATCATGGTTATGCGGCTAGTAGCATTGGCCCGGGGGTGCGTGCAGGCTGAATGTCAGCCACCTAACTCGAAGGAGAAACTCGGTAGAGAATCCGTGCTTCAGCGAAAACAGCCGCTCCTGAGGGTGGAAGCATTTTGTTGTGTGCGTGTGTGAGAGCACTGCAAGGGAGTCCAAAGCTATATACGAGTGAGAGTCAGACCCCAGCAAAGTTAGAACAAGGCTCCCCGTGTGTATGACTTAGCTAGCACTGAGGCCCTCCATTTGCATGGAAGTCTAATCGCTAGGGTTCTAAGTCGAAGAAACAACAGTGTACAGAGACAGTGTTTTAGCTTCCGACGACCTCTCTGTGGGAGGAAGCAGTTTAGTGTGTGCTTTCGTTGAGAGCCGCGGGACTGGCTCCATTTCGTAAACTCGGGGTAGACACAGGCCGGTATGAAGGCAGCGCACAAATCACATCATGGTTATGGGGCTAATAGCGTTGCCCCCGGGTTGCATGCAGACTGAAAGTCAGCCACCTAACTCGACGGACAAACTCGGTAGAGAATCCGTGCTTCAGCGAAAACAGCCGCTCCTGAGGGTGGAAGCATTTTGTTGTGTGCGTGCCTGAGAGCACTGCAAAGGAGTCCAAAGCTATATACCAGTCAGCCACAGGCCATATCAAAAGGCAGAACAAGACTCCCAGTGTGTTTGATTTAGCTAGCACTGCTGGCTTCTTTTGCATGGAAGTCTACTCGCTAGCGTTCTAACTCGAGGAAACAACAGTGTACAGAAACATTGTTTTAGCTTCCGACGACCTCACTGTGGGAGGAAGCAGTTTGGGGTGTACTGTGGGTGAGAGCCAGGGGATGGGTTCCATTTCGAAAAATCGGGCTAGAGACAGGCCGATACAGAAGGCAGCTCACAAATCACATCATGGTTATGGGTCTCCTAGCGTCGCCCCGGGGGTGCGTGCAGGCTGAATATCAGCCACCTAACTAGACGGAAAAACTCGGTAGAGGATCCGTGCTTCAGTGAAAACAGCAGCTCCTGAGGGTGAAAGCATTTTGTTGTGTGCGTGCGTGAGAGCACTGCAAGGGATTCCAAAGGTATATACGAGTGAGACTCAGGCCCCAGCAAAAGGCAGAACAAGACTCCCCGTGTGTTTAATTTAGCCAGCACTGCGGCCCTCCATTTGAATTGAAGTCTAATCGCGAGGGTTCTAACTCGAAGAAACAAGAGTGTGCAGAAACAGTGTTTTAGATTCCGACGACCTCTCTGTGCGTGGAAGCAGTTTAGCGTGTACTGTGTGTGAGAGCCTCGGGACTGGTGCCATTTCGTAAAATCGGGGTAGAGACAACCCGTTACAGAAGGCAGCTCACAACTCACATCATGGTTATGCGGCTAGTAGCGTTGGCCCGGGGGTGCGTGCAGGCTGAATGTCAGCCACCTAACTCGAAGGAAAAACTCGGTAGAGAATCCGTGCTTCAGCGAAAACAGCCGATCCTGAGGGTGGAAGCCTTTTGTTGTGTGCGTGCGTGAGAGCACTGCAAGGGAGTCCAAAGCTATATAAGAGTCAGACTCAGGACACATCAAAAGGCAGAGCAAGACTCCCAGTGTGTTTGATTTAGCTAGAACTGCGGCCCTCCTTTTGCATTGAAGTCTAATCGCTAGGGTTCGGACTCGAACAAACAACAGTGTACGGAAACAGTGTTTTAGATTCCGACGACCTCTCTGTGGGAGGAAGCACTTTTGGGTGTACTTTCGTTGAGAGCCACGGGACTGGCTCCATTTCGTAAAATCGGGGTAGAGACAGGCTGGTACAGGAGGTAGCGCACAAATCACATCATGGTTATGGGGCTAGTAGCATTGCCCCGGGGTTGCGTGCAGGCTGAAAGTCAGCCACCTACCTCGACGTAAAACCTCGGGAGAGAATCCGTGCTTCAGCGAAAACAGCCGCTCCTGTGGGTGGAATCATTTTGTTGTGTGCGTGCTTGAGAGCACTACAAGGGATTCCAAAGGTATATAGGAGTGAGACTCAGGACCCAGCAAAAGGCAGAACGAGGCCCCCGTGTGTTTGATTAAGCTAGCACTGAGACCCTCCATTTGCATGGAAGTCTAATCACTAGGGTTCTAACTCGAAGAAACAACAGTGTACAGAGACAGGGTTTTAGCTTCCGACGTCCTCTCTGTGGGAGGAAGCAGTTTAGGGTGTAGTGTGAGTGAGTGCCACGGGACTGGCTCCATTTCGTAAAATCGGGGTAGAGAGAACCCGGTACAGAGGGGAGCACACAAATCACATCATGGTTATGGGGCTAGTAGCGTTGCCCCGTGGGTGCGTGCAGTCTTAATGTCAGCCAGCTAACTCGAAGGAGAAACTCGGTAGAGAATCCGTGCTTCAGCGAAAACAGCCGCTCCTGAGGGTGGAAGCATTTTGTTGTGTGGTGTATGAGAGCACTGCAAGGGAGTCCAAAGCTATATACGAGTGAGAGTCAGACCCCAGCAAAGTTAGAACAAGGCTCCCTGTGTGTATGACTTAGCCAGCACTGCGGCCCTCCATTTGAATTGAAGTCTAACTGCGAGGGTTCTAACTCGAAGAAACAAGAGTGTGCAGAAACAGTGTTTTAGGTTCCGACGACCTCTCTGTGGGTGGAAGCAGTTTAGCGTGTACTGTGTGTGAGAGCCTCGGGACTGGTGCCATTTCGTAAAATCGGGGTAGAGACAACCCGTTACAGAAGGCAGCTCACAACTCACATCATGGTTATGCGGCTAGTAGCATTGGCCCGGGGGTGCGTGCAGGCTGAATGTCAGCCACCTAACTCGAAGGAGAAACTCGGTAGAGAATCCGTGCTTCAGCGAAAACAGCCGCTCCTGAGGGTGGAAGCATTTTGTTGTGTGCGTGTGTGAGAGCACTGCAAGGGAGTCCAAAGCTATATACGAGTGAGAGTCAGACCCCAGCAAAGTTAGAACAAGGCTCCCCGTGTGTATGACTTAGCTAGCACTGAGGCCCTCCATTTGCATGGAAGTCTAATCGCTAGGGTTCTAAGTCGAAGAAACAACAGTGTACAGAGACAGTGTTTTAGCTTCTGACGACCTCTCTGTGGGAGGAAGCAGTTTAGTGTGTGCTTTCGTTGAGAGCCGCGGGACTGGCTCCATTTCGTAAACTCGGGGTAGACACAGGCCGGTATGAAGGCAGCGCACAAATCACATCATGGTTATGGGGCTAATAGCGTTGCCCCCGGGTTGCATGCAGACTGAAAGTCAGCCACCTAACTCGACGGACAAACTCGGTAGAGAATCCGTGCTTCAGCGAAAACAGCCGCTCCTGAGGGTGGAAGCATTTTGTTGTGTGCGTGCCTGAGAGCACTGCAAAGGAGTCCAAAGCTATATACCAGTCAGCCACAGGCCATATCAAAAGGCAGAACAAGACTCCCAGTGTGTTTGATTTAGCTAGCACTGCTGGCTTCTTTTGCATGGAAGTCTACTCGCTAGCGTTCTAACTCGAGGAAACAACAGTGTACAGAAACATTGTTTTAGCTTCCGACGACCTCACTGTGGGAGGAAGCAGTTTAGGGTGTACTGTGGGTGAGAGCCAGGGGATGGGTTCCATTTCGAAAAATCGGGCTAGAGACAGGCCGATACAGAAGGCAGCTCACAAATCACATCATGGTTATGGGTCTCCTAGCGTCGCCCCGGGGGTGCGTGCAGGCTGAATATCAGCCACCTAACTAGACGGAAAAACTCGGTAGAGGATCCGTGCTTCAGTGAAAACAGCAGCTCCTGAGGGTGAAAGCATTTTGTTGTGTGCGTGCGTGAGAGCACTGCAAGGGATTCCAAAGGTATATACGAGTGAGACTCAGGCCCCAGCAAAAGGCAGAACAAGACTCCCCGTGTGTTTAATTTAGCCAGCACTGCGGCCCTCCATTTGAATTGAAGTCTAATCGCGAGGGTTCTAACTCGAAGAAACAAGAGTGTGCAGAAACAGTGTTTTAGATTCCGACGACCTCTCTGTGCGTGGAAGCAGTTTAGCGTGTACTGTGTGTGAGAGCCTCGGGACTGGTGCCATTTCGTAAAATCGGGGTAGAGACAACCCGTTACAGAAGGCAGCTCACAACTCACATCATGGTTATGCGGCTAGTAGCGTTGGCCCGGGGGTGCGTGCAGGCTGAATGTCAGCCACCTAACTCGAAGGAAAAACTCGGTAGAGAATCCGTGCTTCAGCGAAAACAGCCGATCCTGAGGGTGGAAGCCTTTTGTTGTGTGCGTGCGTGAGAGCACTGCAAGGGAGTCCAAAGCTATATACGAGTCAGACTCAGGACACATCAAAAGGCAGAGCAAGACTCCCAGTGTGTTTGATTTAGCTAGAACTGCGGCCCTCCTTTTGTATTGAAGTCTAATCGCTAGGGTTCGGACTCGAACAAACAACAGTGTACGGAAACAGTGTTTTAGATTCCGACGACCTCTCTGTGGGAGGAAGCACTTTTGGGTGTACTTTAGTTGAGAGCCATGGGACTGGCTCCATTTCGTAAAATCGGGGTAGAGACAGGCTGGTACAGGAGGTAGCGCACAAATCACATCATGGTTATGGGGCTAGTAGCATTGCCCCGGGGTTGCGTGCAGGCTGAAATTCAGCCACCTACCTCGACGTAAAACCTCGGGAGAGAATCCGTGCTTCAGCGAAAACAGCCGCTCCTGTGGGTGGAATCATTTTGTTGTGTGCGTGCTTGAGAGCACTACAAGGGATTCCAAAGTTATATAGGAGTGAGACTCAGGACCCAGCAAAAGGCAGAACGAGGCCCCCGTGTGTTTGATTAAGCTAGCACTGAGACCCTCCATTTGCATGGAAGTCTAATCACTAGGGTTCTAACTCGAAGAAACAACAGTGTACAGAGACAGGGTTTTAGCTTCCGACGTCCTCTCTGTGGGAGGAAGCAGTTTAGGGTGCAGTGTGAGTGAGTGCCACGGGACTGGCTCCATTTCGTAAAATCGGGGTAGAGAGAACCCGGTACAGAGGGGAGCACACAAATCACATCATGGTTATGGGGCTAGTAGCGTTGCCCCGTGGGTGCGTGCAGTCTTAATGTCAGCCAGCTAACTCGAAGGAGAAACTCGGTAGAGAATCCGTGCTTCAGCGAAAACAGCCGCTCCTGAGGGTGGAAGCATTTTGTTGTGTGGTGTATGAGAGCACTGCAAGGGAGTCCAAAGCTATATACGAGTGAGAGTCAGACCCCAGCAAAGTTAGAACAAGGCTCCCTGTGTGTATGACTTAGCCAGCACTGCGGCCCTCCATTTGAATTGAAGTCTAACTGCGAGGGTTCTAACTCGAAGAAACAAGAGTGTGCAGAAACAGTGTTTTAGGTTCCGACGACCTCTCTGTGGGTGGAAGCAGTTTAGCGTGTACTGTGTGTGAGAGCCTCGGGACTGGTGCCATTTCGTAAAATCGGGGTAGAGACAACCCGTTACAGAAGGCAGCTCACAACTCACATCAGGGTTATGCGGCTAGTAGCATTGGCCCGGGGGTGCGTGCAGGCTGAATGTCAGCCACCTAACTCGAAGGAGAAACTCGGTAGAGAATCCGTGCTTCAGCGAAAACAGCCGCTCCTGAGGGTGGAAGCATTTTGTTGTGTGCGTGTGTGAGAGCACTGCAAGGGAGTCCAAAGCTATATACGAGTGAGAGTCAGACCCCAGCAAAGTTAGAACAAGGCTCCCCGTGTGTATGACTTAGCTAGCACTGAGGCCCTCCATTTGCATGGAAGTCTAATCGCTAGGGTTCTAAGTCGAAGAAACAACAGTGTACAGAGAGTGTTTTAGCTTCCGACGACCTCTCTGTGGGAGGAAGCAGTTTAGTGTGTGCTTTCGTTGAGAGCCGCGGGACTGGCTCCATTTCGTAAACTCGGGGTAGACACAGGCCGGTATGAAGGCAGCGCACAAATCACATCATGGTTATGGGGCTAATAGCGTTGCCCCCGGGTTGCATGCAGACTGAAAGTCAGCCACCTAACTCGACGGACAAACTCGGTAGAGAATCCGTGCTTCAGCGAAAACAGCCGCTCCTGAGGGTGGAAGCATTTTGTTGTGTGCGTGCCTGAGAGCACTGCAAAGGAGTCCAAAGCTATATACCAGTCAGCCACAGGCCATATCAAAAGGCAGAACAAGACTCCCAGTGTGTTTGATTTAGCTAGCACTGCTGGCTTCTTTTGCATGGAAGTCTACTCGCTAGCGTTCTAACTCGAGGAAACAACAGTGTACAGAAACATTGTTTTAGCTTCCGACGACCTCACTGTGGGAGGAAGCAGTTTAGGGTGTACTGTGGGTGAGAGCCAGGGGATGGGTTCCATTTCGAAAAATCGGGCTAGAGACAGGCCGATACAGAAGGCAGCTCACAAATCACATCATGGTTATGGGTCTCCTAGCGTCGCCCCGGGGGTGCGTGCAGGCTGAATATCAGCCACCTAACTAGACGGAAAAACTCGGTAGAGGATCCGTGCTTCAGTGAAAACAGCAGCTCCTGAGGGTGAAAGCATTTTGTTGTGTGCGTGCGTGAGAGCACTGCAAGGGATTCCAAAGGTATATACGAGTGAGACTCAGGCCCCAGCAAAAGGCAGAACAAGACTCCCCGTGTGTTTAATTTAGCCAGCACTGCGGCCCTCCATTTGAATTGAAGTCTAATCGCGAGGGTTCTAACTCGAAGAAACAAGAGTGTGCAGAAACAGTGTTTTAGATTCCGACGACCTCTCTGTGGGTGGAAGCAGTTTAGCGTGTACTGTGTGTGAGAGCCTCGGGACTGGTGCCATTTCGTAAAATCGGGGTAGAGACAACCCGTTACAGAAGGCAGCTCACAACTCACATCATGGTTATGCGGCTAGTAGCGTTGGCCCGGGGGTGCGTGCAGGCTGAATGTCAGCCACCTAACTCGAAGGAAAAACTCGGTAGAGAATCCGTGCTTCAGCGAAAACAGCCGATCCTGAGGGTGGAAGCCTTTTGTTGTGTGCGTGCGTGAGAGCACTGCAAGGGAGTCCAAAGCTATATACGAGTCAGACTCAGGACACATCAAAAGGCAGAGCAAGACTCCCAGTGTGTTTGATTTAGCTAGAACTGCGGCCCTCCTTTTGCATTGAAGTCTAATCGCTAGGGTTCGGACTCGAACAAACAACAGTGTACGGAAACAGTGTTTTAGATTCCGACGACCTCTCTGTGGGAGGAAGCACTTTTGGGTGTACTTTCGTTGAGAGCCACGGGACTGGCTCCATTTCGTAAAATCGGGGTAGAGACAGGCTGGTACAGGAGGTAGCGCACAAATCACATCATGGTTATGGGGCTAGTAGCATTGCCCCGGGGTTGCGTGCAGGCTGAAAGTCAGCCACCTACCTCGACGTAAAACCTCGGGAGAGAATCCGTGCTTCAGCGAAAACAGCCGCTCCTGTGGGTGGAATCATTTTGTTGTGTGCGTGCTTGAGAGCACTACAAGGGATTCCAAAGGTATATAGGAGTGAGACTCAGGACCCAGCAAAAGGCAGAACGAGGCCCCCGTGTGTTTGATTAAGCTAGCACTGAGACCCTCCATTTGCATGGAAGTCTAATCACTAGGGTTCTAACTCGAAGAAACAACAGTGTACAGAGACAGGGTTTTAGCTTCCGACGTCCTCTCTGTGGGAGGAAGCAGTTTAGGGTGTAGTGTGAGTGAGTGCCACGGGACTGGCTCCATTTCGTAAAATCGGGGTAGAGAGAACCCGGTACAGAGGGGAGCACACAAATCACATCATGGTTATGGGGCTAGTAGCGTTGCCCCGTGGGTGCGTGCAGTCTTAATGTCAGCCAGCTAACTCGAAGGAGAAACTCGGTAGAGAATCCGTGCTTCAGCGAAAACAGCCGCTCCTGAGGGTGGAAGCATTTTGTTGTGTGGTGTATGAGAGCACTGCAAGGGAGTCCAAAGCTATATACGAGTGAGAGTCAGACCCCAGCAAAGTTAGAACAAGGCTCCCTGTGTGTATGACTTAGCCAGCACTGCGGCCCTCCATTTGAATTGAAGTCTAATTGCGAGGGTTCTAACTCGAAGAAACAAGAGTGTGCAGAAACAGTGTTTTAGGTTCCGACGACCTCTCTGTGGGTGGAAGCAGTTTAGCGTGTACTGTGTGTGAGAGCCTCGGGACTGGTGCCATTTCGTAAAATCGGGGTAGAGACAACCCGTTACAGAAGGCAGCTCACAACTCACATCATGGTTATGCGGCTAGTAGCATTGGCCCGGGGGTGCGTGCAGGCTGAATGTCAGGCACCTAACTCGAAGGAGAAACTCGGTAGAGAATCCGTGCTTCAGCGAAAACAGCCGCTCCTGAGGGTGGAAGCATTTTGTTGTGTGCGTGTGTGAGAGCACTGCAAGGGAGTCCAAAGCTATATACGAGTGAGAGTCAGACCCCAGCAAAGTTAGAACAAGGCTCCCCGTGTGTATGACTTAGCTAGCACTGAGGCCCTCCATTTGCATGGAAGTCTAATCGCTAGGGTTCTAAGTCGAAGAAACAACAGTGTACAGAGACAGTGTTTTAGCTTCCGACGACCTCTCTGTGGGAGGAAGCAGTTTAGTGTGTGCTTTCGTTGAGAGCCGCGGGACTGGCTCCATTTCGTAAACTCGGGGTAGACACAGGCCGGTATGAAGGCAGCGCACAAATCACATCATGGTTATGGGGCTAATAGCGTTGCCCCCGGGTTGCATGCAGACTGAAAGTCAGCCACCTAACTCGACGGACAAACTTGGTAGAGAATCCGTGCTTCAGCGAAAACAGCCGCTCCTGAGGGTGGAAGCATTTTGTTGTGTGCGTGCCTGAGAGCACTGCAAAGGAGTCCAAAGCTATATACCAGTCAGCCACAGGCCATATCAAAAGGCAGAACAAGACTCCCAGTGTGTTTGATTTAGCTAGCACTGCTGGCTTCTTTTGCATGGAAGTCTACTCGCTAGCGTTCTAACTCGAGGAAACAACAGTGTACAGAAACATTGTTTTAGCTTCCGACGACCTCACTGTGGGAGGAAGCAGTTTAGGGTGTACTGTGGGTGAGAGCCAGGGGATGGGTTCCATTTCGAAAAATCGGGCTAGAGACAGGCCGATACAGAAGGCAGCTCACAAATCACATCATGGTTATGGGTCTCCTAGCGTCGCCCCGGGGGTGCGTGCAGGCTGAATATCAGCCACCTAACTAGACGGAAAAACTCGGTAGAGGATCCGTGCTTCAGTGAAAACAGCAGCTCCTGAGGGTGAAAGCATTTTGTTGTGTGCGTGCGTGAGAGCACTGCAAGGGATTCCAAAGGTATATACGAGTGAGACTCAGGCCCCAGCAAAAGGCAGAACAAGACTCCCCGTGTGTTTAATTTAGCCAGCACTGCGGCCCTCCATTTGAATTGAAGTCTAATCGCGAGGGTTCTAACTCGAAGAAACAAGAGTGTGCAGAAACAGTGTTTTAGATTCCGACGACCTCTCTGTGGGTGGAAGCAGTTTAGCGTGTACTGTGTGTGAGAGCCTCGGGACTGGTGCCATTTCGTAAAATCGGGGTAGAGACAACCCGTTACAGAAGGCAGCTCACAACTCACATCATGGTTATGCGGCTAGTAGCGTTGGCCCGGGGGTGCGTGCAGGCTGAATGTCAGCCACCTAACTCGAAGGAAAAACTCGGTAGAGAATCTGTGCTTCAGCGAAAACAGCCGATCCTGAGGGTGGAAGCCTTTTGTTGTGTGCGTGCGTGAGAGCACTGCAAGGGAGTCCAAAGCTATATACGAGTCAGACTCAGGACACATCAAAAGGCAGAGCAAGACTCCCAGTGTGTTTGATTTAGCTAGAACTGCGGCCCTCCTTTTGCATTGAAGTCTAATCGCTAGGGTTCGGACTCGAACAAACAACAGTGTACGGAAACAGTGTTTTAGATTCCGACGACCTCTCTGTGGGAGGAAGCACTTTTGGGTGTACTTTCGTTGAGAGCCACGGGACTGGCTCCATTTCGTAAAATCGGGGTAGAGACAGGCTGGTACAGGAGGTAGCGCACAAATCACATCATGGTTATGGGGCTAGTAGCATTGCCCCGGGGTTGCGTGCAGGCTGAAAGTCAGCCACCTACCTCGACGTAAAACCTCGGGAGAGAATCCGTGCTTCAGCGAAAACAGCCGCTCCTGTGTGTGGAATCATTTTGTTGTGTGCGTGCTTGAGAGCACTACAAGGGATTCCAAAGGTATATAGGAGTGAGACTCAGGACCCAGCAAAAGGCAGAACGAGGCCCCCGTGTGTTTGATTAAGCTAGCACTGAGACCCTCCATTTGCATGGAAGTCTAATCACTAGGGTTCTAACTCGAAGAAACAACAGTGTACAGAGACAGGGTTTTAGCTTCCGACGTCCTCTCTGTGGGAGGAAGCAGTTTAGGGTGTAGTGTGAGTGAGTGCCACGGGACTGGCTCCATTTCGTAAAATCGGGGTAGAGAGAACCCGGTACAGAGGGGAGCACACAAATCACATCATGGTTATGGGGCTAGTAGCGTTGCCCCGTGGGTGCGTGCAGTCTTAATGTCAGCCAGCTAACTCGAAGGAGAAACTCGGTAGAGAATCCGTGCTTCAGCGAAAACAGCCGCTCCTGAGGGTGGAAGCATTTTGTTGTGTGGTGTATGAGAGCACTGCAAGGGAGTCCAAAGCTATATACGAGTGAGAGTCAGACCCCAGCAAAGTTAGAACAAGGCTCCCTGTGTGTATGACTTAGCCAGCACTGCGGCCCTCCATTTGAATTGAAGTCTAATTGCGAGGGTTCTAACTCGAAGAAACAAGAGTGTGCAGAAACAGTGTTTTAGGTTCCGACGACCTCTCTGTGGGTGGAAGCAGTTTAGCGTGTACTGTGTGTGAGAGCCTCGGGACTGGTGCCATTTCGTAAAATCGGGGTAGAGACAACCCGTTACAGAAGGCAGCTCACAACTCACATCATGGTTATGCGGCTAGTAGCATTGGCCCGGGTGTGCGTGCAGGCTGAATGTCAGCCACCTAACTCGAAGGAGAAACTCGGTAGAGAATCCGTGCTTCAGCGAAAACAGCCGCTCCTGAGGGTGGAAGCATTTTGTTGTGTGCGTGTGTGAGAGCACTGCAAGGGAGTCCAAAGCTATATACGAGTGAGAGTCAGACCCCAGCAAAGTTAGAACAAGGCTCCCCGTGTGTATGACTTAGCTAGCACTGAGGCCCTCCATTTGCATGGAAGTCTAATCGCTAGGGTTCTAAGTCGAAGAAACAACAGTGTACAGAGACAGTGTTTTAGCTTCTGACGACCTCTCTGTGGGAGGAAGCAGTTTAGTGTGTGCTTTCGTTGAGAGCCGCGGGACTGGCTCCATTTCGTAAACTCGGGGTAGACACAGGCCGGTATGAAGGCAGCGCACAAATCACATCATGGTTATGGGGCTAATAGCGTTGCCCCCGGGTTGCATGCAGACTGAAAGTCAGCCACCTAACTCGACGGACAAACTCGGTAGAGAATCCGTGCTTCAGCGAAAACAGCCGCTCCTGAGGGTGGAAGCATTTTGTTGTGTGCGTGCCTGAGAGCACTGCAAAGGAGTCCAAAGCTATATACCAGTCAGCCACAGGCCATATCAAAAGGCAGAACAAGACTCCCAGTGTGTTTGATTTAGCTAGCACTGCTGGCTTCTTTTGCATGGAAGTCTACTCGCTAGCGTTCTAACTCGAGGAAACAACAGTGTACAGAAACATTGTTTTAGCTTCCGACGACCTCACTGTGGGAGGAAGCAGTTTAGGGTGTACTGTGGGTGAGAGCCAGGGGATGGGTTCCATTTCGAAAAATCGGGCTAGAGACAGGCCGATACGGAAGGCAGCTCACAAATCACATCATGGTTATGGGTCTCCTAGCGTCGCCCCGGGGGTGCGTGCAGGCTGAATATCAGCCACCTAACTAGACGGAAAAACTCGGTAGAGGATCCGTGCTTCAGTGAAAACAGCAGCTCCTGAGGGTGAAAGCATTTTGTTGTGTGCGTGCGTAAGAGCACTGCAAGGGATTCCAAAGGTATATACGAGTGAGACTCAGGCCCCAGCAAAAGGCAGAACAAGACTCCCCGTGTGTTTAATTTAGCCAGCACTGCGGCCCTCCATTTGAATTGAAGTCTAATCGCGAGGGTTCTAACTCGAAGAAACAAGAGTGTGCAGAAACAGTGTTTTAGATTCCGACGACCTCTCTGTGGGTGGAAGCAGTTTAGCGTGTACTGTGTGTGAGAGCCTCGGGACTGGTGCCATTTCGTAAAATCGGGGTAGAGACAACCCGTTACAGAAGGCAGCTCACAACTCACATCATGGTTATGCGGCTAGTAGCGTTGGCCCGGGGGTGCGTGCAGGCTGAATGTCAGCCACCTAACTCGAAGGAAAAACTCGGTAGAGAATCCGTGCTTCAGCGAAAACAGCCGATCCTGAGGGTGGAAGCCTTTTGTTGTGTGCGTGCGTGAGAGCACTGCAAGGGAGTCCAAAGCTATATACGAGTCAGACTCAGGACACATCAAAAGGCAGAGCAAGACTCCCAGTGTGTTTGATTTAGCTAGAACTGCGGCCCTCCTTTTGCATTGAAGTCTAATCGCTAGGGTACGGACTCGAACAAACAACAGTGTACAGAAACAGTGTTTTAGATTCCGACGACCTCTCTGTGGGAGGAAGCACTTTTGGGTGTACTTTCGTTGAGAGCCATGGGACTGGCTCCATTTCGTAAAATCGGGGTAGAGACAGGCTGGTACAGGAGGTAGCGCACAAATCACATCATGGTTATGGGGCTAGTAGCATTGCCCCGGGGTTGCGTGCAGGCTGAAAGTCAGCCACCTACCTCGACGTAAAAACTCGGGAGAGAATCCGTGCTTCAGCGAAAACAGCCGCTCCTGTGGGTGGAATCATTTTGTTGTGTGCGTGCTTGAGAGCACTACAAGGGATTCCAAAGGTATATAGGAGTGAGACTCAGGACCCAGCAAAAGGCAGAACGAGGCCCCCGTGTGTTTGATTAAGCTAGCACTGAGACCCTCCATTTGCATGGAAGTCTAATCACTAGGGTTCTAACTCGAAGAAACAACAGTGTACAGAGACAGGGTTTTAGCTTTCGACGTCCTCTCTGTGGGAGGAAGCAGTTTAGGGTGTAGTGTGAGTGAGTGCCACGGGACTGGCTCCATTTCGTAAAATCGGGGTAGAGAGAACCCGGTACAGAGGGGAGCACACAAATCACATCATGGTTATGGGGCTAGTAGCGTTGCCCCGTGGGTGCGTGCAGTCTTAATGTCAGCCAGCTAACTCGAAGGAGAAACTCGGTAGAGAATCCGAGTTTCAGCGAAAACAGCCGCTCCTGAGGGTGGAAGCATTTTGTTGTGTGGTGTATGAGAGCACTGCAAGGGAGTCCAAAGCTATATACGAGTGAGAGTCAGACCCCAGCAAAGTTAGAACAAGGCTCCCTGTGTGTATGACTTAGCCAGCACTGCGGCCCTCCATTTGAATTGAAGTCTAATTGCGAGGGTTCTAACTCGAAGAAACAAGAGTGTGCAGAAACAGTGTTTTAGGTTCCGACGACCTCTCTGTGGGTGGAAGCAGTTTAGCGTGTACTGTGTGTGAGAGCCTCGGGACTGGTGCCATTTCGTAAAATCGGGGTAGAGACAACCCGTTACAGAAGGCAGCTCACAACTCACATCATGGTTATGCGGCTAGTAGCATTGGCCCGGGGGTGCGTGCAGGCTGAATGTCAGCCACCTAACTCGAAGGAGAAACTCGGTAGAGAATCCGTGCTTCAGCGAAAACAGCCGCTCCTGAGGGTGGAAGCATTTTGTTGTGTGCGTGTGTGAGAGCACTGCAAGGGAGTCCAAAGCTATATACGAGTGAGAGTCAGACCCCAGCAAAGTTAGAACAAGGCTCCCCGTGTGTATGACTTAGCTAGCACTGAGGCCCTCCATTTGCATGGAAGTCTAATCGCTAGGGTTCTAAGTCGAAGAAACAACAGTGTACAGAGACAGTGTTTTAGCTTCCGACGACCTCTCTGTGGGAGGAAGCAGTTTAGTGTGTGCTTTCGTTGAGAGCCGCGGGACTGGCTCCATTTCGTAAACTCGGGGTAGACACAGGCCGGTATGAAGGCAGCGCACAAATCACATCATGGTTATGGGGCTAATAGCGTTGCCCCCGGGTTGCATGCAGACTGAAAGTCAGCCACCTAACTCGACGGACAAACTCGGTAGAGAATCCGTGCTTCAGCGAAAACAGCCGCTCGTGAGGGTGGAAGCATTTTGTTGTGTGCGTGCCTGAGAGCACTGCAAAGGAGTCCAAAGCTATATACCAGTCAGCCACAGGCCATATCAAAAGGCAGAACAAGACTCCCAGTGTGTTTGATTTAGCTAGCACTGCTGGCTTCTTTTGCATGGAAGTCTACTCGCTAGCGTTCTAACTCGAGGAAACAACAGTGTACAGAAACATTGTTTTAGCTTCCGACGACCTCACTGTGGGAGGAAGCAGTTTAGGGTGTACTGTGGGTGAGAGCCAGGGGATGGGTTCCATTTCGAAAAATCGGGCTAGAGACAGGCCGATACGGAAGGCAGCTCACAAATCACATCATGGTTATGGGTCTCCTAGCGTCGCCCCGGGGGTGCGTGCAGGCTGAATATCAGCCACCTAACTAGACGGAAAAACTCGGTAGAGGATCCGTGCTTCAGTGAAAACAGCAGCTCCTGAGGGTGAAAGCATTTTGTTGTGTGCGTGCGTGAGAGCACTGCAAGGGATTCCAAAGGTATATACGAGTGAGACTCAGGCCCCAGCAAAAGGCAGAACAAGACTCCCCGTGTGTTTAATTTAGCCAGCACTGCGGCCCTCCATTTGAATTGAAGTCTAATCGCGAGGGTTCTAACTCGAAGAAACAAGAGTGTGCAGAAACAGTGTTTTAGATTCCGACGACCTCTCTGTGCGTGGAAGCAGTTTAGCGTGTACTGTGTGTGAGAGCCTCGGGACTGGTGCCATTTCGTAAAATCGGGGTAGAGACAACCCGTTACAGAAGGCAGCTCACAACTCACATCATGGTTATGCGGCTAGTAGCGTTGGCCCGGGGGTGCGTGCAGGCTGAATGTCAGCCACCTAACTCGAAGGAAAAACTCGGTAGAGAATCCGTGCTTCAGCGAAAACAGCCGATCCTGAGGGTGGAAGCCTTTTGTTGTGTGCGTGCGTGAGAGCACTGCAAGGGAGTCCAAAGCTATATACGAGTCAGACTCAGGACACATCAAAAGGCAGAGCAAGACTCCCAGTGTGTTTGATTTAGCTAGAACTGCGGCCCTCCTTTTGCATTGAAGTCTAATCGCTAGGGTTCGGACTCGAACAAACAACAGTGTACGGAAACAGTGTTTTAGATTCCGACGACCTCTCTGTGGGAGGAAGCACTTTTGGGTGTACTTTCGTTGAGAGCCACGGGACTGGCTCCATTTCGTAAAATCGGGGTAGAGACAGGCTGGTACAGGAGGTAGCGCACAAATCACATCATGGTTATGGGGCTAGTAGCATTGCCCCGGGGTTGCGTGCAGGCTGAAAGTCAGCCACCTACCTCGACGTAAAACCTCGGGAGAGAATCCGTGCTTCAGCGAAAACAGCCGCTCCTGTGTGTGGAATCATTTTGTTGTGTGCGTGCTTGAGAGCACTACAAGGGATTCCAAAGGTATATAGGAGTGAGACTCAGGACCCAGCAAAAGGCAGAACGAGGCCCCCGTGTGTTTGATTAAGCTAGCACTGAGACCCTCCATTTGCATGGAAGTCTAATCACTAGGGTTCTAACTCGAAGAAACAACAGTGTACAGAGACAGGGTTTTAGCTTCCGACGTCCTCTCTGTGGGAGGAAGCAGTTTAGGGTGTAGTGTGAGTGAGTGCCACGGGACTGGCTCCATTTCGTAAAATCGGGGTAGAGAGAACCCGGTACAGAGGGGAGCACACAAATCACATCATGGTTATGGGGCTAGTAGCGTTGCCCCGTGGGTGCGTGCAGTCTTAATGTCAGCCAGCTAACTCGAAGGAGAAACTCGGTAGAGAATCCGTGCTTCAGCGAAAACAGCCGCTCCTGAGGGTGGAAGCATTTTGTTGTGTGGTGTATGAGAGCACTGCAAGGGAGTCCAAAGCTATATACGAGTGAGAGTCAGACCCCAGCAAAGTTAGAACAAGGCTCCCTGTGTGTATGACTTAGCCAGCACTGCGGCCCTCCATTTGAATTGAAGTCTAATTGCGAGGGTTCTAACTCGAAGAAACAAGAGTGTGCAGAAACAGTGTTTTAGGTTCCGACGACCTCTCTGTGGGTGGAAGCAGTTTAGCGTGTACTGTGTGTGAGAGCCTCGGGACTGGTGCCATTTCGTAAAATCGGGGTAGAGACAACCCGTTACAGAAGGCAGCTCACAACTCACATCATGGTTATGCGGCTAGTAGCATTGGCCCGGGGGTGCGTGCAGGCTGAATGTCAGCCACCTAACTCGAAGGAGAAACTCGGTAGAGAATCCGTGCTTCAGCGAAAACAGCCGCTCCTGAGGGTGGAAGCATTTTGTTGTGTGCGTGTGTGAGAGCACTGCAAGGGAGTCCAAAGCTATATACGAGTGAGAGTCAGACCCCAGCAAAGTTAGAACAAGGCTCCCCGTGTGTATGACTTAGCTAGCACTGAGGCCCTCCATTTGCATGGAAGTCTAATCGCTAGGGTTCTAAGTCGAAGAAACAACAGTGTACAGAGACAGTGTTTTAGCTTCTGACGACCTCTCTGTGGGAGGAAGCAGTTTAGTGTGTGCTTTCGTTGAGAGCCGCGGGACTGGCTCCATTTCGTAAACTCGGGGTAGACACAGGCCGGTATGAAGGCAGCGCACAAATCACATCATGGTTATGGGGCTAATAGCGTTGCCCCCGGGTTGCATGCAGACTGAAAGTCAGCCACCTAACTCGACGGACAAACTCGGTAGAGAATCCGTGCTTCAGCGAAAACAGCCGCTCCTGAGGGTGGAAGCATTTTGTTGTGTGCGTGCCTGAGAGCACTGCAAAGGAGTCCAAAGCTATATACCAGTCAGCCACAGGCCATATCAAAAGGCAGAACAAGACTCCCAGTGTGTTTGATTTAGCTAGCACTGCTGGCTTCTTTTGCATGGAAGTCTACTCGCTAGCGTTCTAACTCGAGGAAACAACAGTGTACAGAAACATTGTTTTAGCTTCCGACGACCTCACTGTGGGAGGAAGCAGTTTAGGGTGTACTGTGGGTGAGAGCCAGGGGATGGGTTCCATTTCGAAAAATCGGGCTAGAGACAGGCCGATACGGAAGGCAGCTCACAAATCACATCATGGTTATGGGTCTCCTAGCGTCGCCCCGGGGGTGCGTGCAGGCTGAATATCAGCCACCTAACTAGACGGAAAAACTCGGTAGAGGATCCGTGCTTCAGTGAAAACAGCAGCTCCTGAGGGTGAAAGCATTTTGTTGTGTGCGTGCGTAAGAGCACTGCAAGGGATTCCAAAGGTATATACGAGTGAGACTCAGGCCCCAGCAAAAGGCAGAACAAGACTCCCCGTGTGTTTAATTTAGCCAGCACTGCGGCCCTCCATTTGAATTGAAGTCTAATCGCGAGGGTTCTAACTCGAAGAAACAAGAGTGTGCAGAAACAGTGTTTTAGATTCCGACGACCTCTCTGTGCGTGGAAGCAGTTTAGCGTGTACTGTGTGTGAGAGCCTCGGGACTGGTGCCATTTCGTAAAATCGGGGTAGAGACAACCCGTTACAGAAGGCAGCTCACAACTCACATCATGGTTATGCGGCTAGTAGCGTTGGCCCGGGGGTGCGTGCAGGCTGAATGTCAGCCACCTAACTCGAAGGAAAAACTCGGTAGAGAATCCGTGCTTCAGCGAAAACAGCCGATCCTGAGGGTGGAAGCCTTTTGTTGTGTGCGTGCGTGAGAGCACTGCAAGGGAGTCCAAAGCTATATACGAGTCAGACTCAGGACACATCAAAAGGCAGAGCAAGACTCCCAGTGTGTTTGATTTAGCTAGAACTGCGGCCCTCCTTTTGCATTGAAGTCTAATCGCTAGGGTACGGACTCGAACAAACAACAGTGTACAGAAACAGTGTTTTAGATTCCGACGACCTCTCTGTGGGAGGAAGCACTTTTGGGTGTACTTTCGTTGAGAGCCATGGGACTGGCTCCATTTCGTAAAATCGGGGTAGAGACAGGCTGGTACAGGAGGTAGCGCACAAATCACATCATGGTTATGGGGCTAGTAGCATTGCCCCGGGGTTGCGTGCAGGCTGAAAGTCAGCCACCTACCTCGACGTAAAAACTCGGGAGAGAATCCGTGCTTCAGCGAAAACAGCCGCTCCTGTGGGTGGAATCATTTTGTTGTGTGCGTGCTTGAGAGCACTACAAGGGATTCCAAAGGTATATAGGAGTGAGACTCAGGACCCAGCAAAAGGCAGAACGAGGCCCCCGTGTGTTTGATTAAGCTAGCACTGAGACCCTCCATTTGCATGGAAGTCTAATCACTAGGGTTCTAACTCGAAGAAACAACAGTGTACAGAGACAGGGTTTTAGCTTTCGACGTCCTCTCTGTGGGAGGAAGCAGTTTAGGGTGTAGTGTGAGTGAGTGCCACGGGACTGGCTCCATTTCGTAAAATCGGGGTAGAGAGAACCCGGTACAGAGGGGAGCACACAAATCACATCATGGTTATGGGGCTAGTAGCGTTGCCCCGTGGGTGCGTGCAGTCTTAATGTCAGCCAGCTAACTCGAAGGAGAAACTCGGTAGAGAATCCGAGTTTCAGCGAAAACAGCCGCTCCTGAGGGTGGAAGCATTTTGTTGTGTGGTGTATGAGAGCACTGCAAGGGAGTCCAAAGCTATATACGAGTGAGAGTCAGACCCCAGCAAAGTTAGAACAAGGCTCCCTGTGTGTATGACTTAGCCAGCACTGCGGCCCTCCATTTGAATTGAAGTCTAATTGCGAGGGTTCTAACTCGAAGAAACAAGAGTGTGCAGAAACAGTGTTTTAGGTTCCGACGACCTCTCTGTGGGTGGAAGCAGTTTAGCGTGTACTGTGTGTGAGAGCCTCGGGACTGGTGCCATTTCGTAAAATCGGGGTAGAGACAACCCGTTACAGAAGGCAGCTCACAACTCACATCATGGTTATGCGGCTAGTAGCATTGGCCCGGGGGTGCGTGCAGGCTGAATGTCAGCCACCTAACTCGAAGGAGAAACTCGGTAGAGAATCCGTGCTTCAGCGAAAACAGCCGCTCCTGAGGGTGGAAGCATTTTGTTGTGTGCGTGTGTGAGAGCACTGCAAGGGAGTCCAAAGCTATATACGAGTGAGAGTCAGACCCCAGCAAAGTTAGAACAAGGCTCCCCGTGTGTATGACTTAGCTAGCACTGAGGCCCTCCATTTGCATGGAAGTCTAATCGCTAGGGTTCTAAGTCGAAGAAACAACAGTGTACAGAGACAGTGTTTTAGCTTCCGACGACCTCTCTGTGGGAGGAAGCAGTTTAGTGTGTGCTTTCGTTGAGAGCCGCGGGACTGGCTCCATTTCGTAAACTCGGGGTAGACACAGGCCGGTATGAAGGCAGCGCACAAATCACATCATGGTTATGGGGCTAATAGCGTTGCCCCCGGGTTGCATGCAGACTGAAAGTCAGCCACCTAACTCGACGGACAAACTCGGTAGAGAATCCGTGCTTCAGCGAAAACAGCCGCTCCTGAGGGTGGAAGCATTTTGTTGTGTGCGTGCCTGAGAGCACTGCAAAGGAGTCCAAAGCTATATACCAGTCAGCCACAGGCCATATCAAAAGGCAGAACAAGACTCCCAGTGTGTTTGATTTAGCTAGCACTGCTGGCTTCTTTTGCATGGAAGTCTACTCGCTAGCGTTCTAACTCGAGGAAACAACAGTGTACAGAAACATTGTTTTAGCTTCCGACGACCTCACTGTGGGAGGAAGCAGTTTAGGGTGTACTGTGGGTGAGAGCCAGGGGATGGGTTCCATTTCGAAAAATCGGGCTAGAGACAGGCCGATACAGAAGGCAGCTCACAAATCACATCATGGTTATGGGTCTCCTAGCGTCGCCCCGGGGGTGCGTGCAGGCTGAATATCAGCCACCTAACTAGACGGAAAAACTCGGTAGAGGATCCGTGCTTCAGTGAAAACAGCAGCTCCTGAGGGTGAAAGCATTTTGTTGTGTGCGTGCGTGAGAGCACTGCAAGGGATTCCAAAGGTATATACGAGTGAGACTCAGGCCCCAGCAAAAGGCAGAACAAGACTCCCCGTGTGTTTAATTTAGCCAGCACTGCGGCCCTCCATTTGAATTGAAGTCTAATCGCGAGGGTTCTAACTCGAAGAAACAAGAGTGTGCAGAAACAGTGTTTTAGATTCCGACGACCTCTCTGTGCGTGGAAGCAGTTTAGCGTGTACTGTGTGTGAGAGCCTCGGGACTGGTGCCATTTCGTAAAATCGGGGTAGAGACAACCCGTTACAGAAGGCAGCTCACAACTCACATCATGGTTATGCGGCTAGTAGCGTTGGCCCGGGGGTGCGTGCAGGCTGAATGTCAGCCACCTAACTCGAAGGAAAAACTCGGTAGAGAATCCGTGCTTCAGCGAAAACAGCCGATCCTGAGGGTGGAAGCCTTTTGTTGTGTGCGTGCGTGAGAGCACTGCAAGGGAGTCCAAAGCTATATACGAGTCAGACTCAGGACACATCAAAAGGCAGAGCAAGACTCCCAGTGTGTTTGATTTAGCTAGAACTGCGGCCCTCCTTTTGCATTGAAGTCTAATCGCTAGGGTTCGGACTCGAACAAACAACAGTGTACGGAAACAGTGTTTTAGATTCCGACGACCTCTCTGTGGGAGGAAGCACTTTTGGGTGTACTTTCGTTGAGAGCCACGGGACTGGCTCCATTTCGTAAAATCGGGGTAGAGACAGGCTGGTACAGGAGGTAGCGCACAAATCACATCATGGTTATGGGGCTAGTAGCATTGCCCCGGGGTTGCGTGCAGGCTGAAAGTCAGCCACCTACCTCGACGTAAAACCTCGGGAGAGAATCCGTGCTTCAGCGAAAACAGCCGCTCCTGTGTGTGGAATCATTTTGTTGTGTGCGTGCTTGAGAGCACTACAAGGGATTCCAAAGGTATATAGGAGTGAGACTCAGGACCCAGCAAAAGGCAGAACGAGGCCCCCGTGTGTTTGATTAAGCTAGCACTGAGACCCTCCATTTGCATGGAAGTCTAATCACTAGGGTTCTAACTCGAAGAAACAACAGTGTACAGAGACAGGGTTTTAGCTTCCGACGTCCTCTCTGTGGGAGGAAGCAGTTTAGGGTGTAGTGTGAGTGAGTGCCACGGGACTGGCTCCATTTCGTAAAATCGGGGTAGAGAGAACCCGGTACAGAGGGGAGCACACAAATCACATCATGGTTATGGGGCTAGTAGCGTTGCCCCGTGGGTGCGTGCAGTCTTAATGTCAGCCAGCTAACTCGAAGGAGAAACTCGGTAGAGAATCCGTGCTTCAGCGAAAACAGCCGCTCCTGAGGGTGGAAGCATTTTGTTGTGTGGTGTATGAGAGCACTGCAAGGGAGTCCAAAGCTATATACGAGTGAGAGTCAGACCCCAGCAAAGTTAGAACAAGGCTCCCTGTGTGTATGACTTAGCCAGCACTGCGGCCCTCCATTTGAATTGAAGTCTAATTGCGAGGGTTCTAACTCGAAGAAACAAGAGTGTGCAGAAACAGTGTTTTAGGTTCCGACGACCTCTCTGTGGGTGGAAGCAGTTTAGCGTGTACTGTGTGTGAGAGCCTCGGGACTGGTGCCATTTCGTAAAATCGGGGTAGAGACAACCCGTTACAGAAGGCAGCTCACAACTCACATCATGGTTATGCGGCTAGTAGCATTGGCCCGGGGGTGCGTGCAGGCTGAATGTCAGCCACCTAACTCGAAGGAGAAACTCGGTAGAGAATCCGTGCTTCAGCGAAAACAGCCGCTCCTGAGGGTGGAAGCATTTTGTTGTGTGCGTGTGTGAGAGCACTGCAAGGGAGTCCAAAGCTATATACGAGTGAGAGTCAGACCCCAGCAAAGTTAGAACAAGGCTCCCCGTGTGTATGACTTAGCTAGCACTGAGGCCCTCCATTTGCATGGAAGTCTAATCGCTAGGGTTCTAAGCCGAAGAAACAACAGTGTACAGAGACAGTGTTTTAGCTTCCGACGACCTCTCTGTGGGAGGAAGCAGTTTAGTGTGTGCTTTCGTTGAGAGCTGCGGGACTGGCTCCATTTCGTAAACTCGGGGTAGACACAGGCCGGTATGAAGGCAGCGCACAAATCACATCATGGTTATGGGTCTACTAGCGTCGCCCCGGGGGTGCGTGCAGGCTGAATATCAGCCACCTAACTAGACGGAAAAACTCGGTAGAGGATCCGTGCTTCAGTGAAAACAGCAGCTCCTGAGGGTGAAAGCATTTTGTTGTGTGCGTGCGTGAGAGCACTGCCAGGGATTCCAAAGGTATATACGAGTGAGACTCAGGCCCCAGCAAAAGGCAGAACAAGACTCCCCGTGTGTTTAATTTAGCCAGCACTGCGTCCCTCCATTTGAATTGAAGTCTAATCGCGAGGGTTCTAACTCAAAGAAACAAGAGTGTGCAGAAACAGTGTTTTAGATTCCGACGACCTCTCTGTGGGTGGAAGCAGTTTAGCGTGTACTGTGTGTGAGAGCCTCGGGACTGGTGCCATTTCGTAAAATCGGGGTAGAGACAACCCGTTACAGAAGGCAGCTCACAACTCACATCATGGTTATGCGGCTAGTAGCGTTGGCCCGGGGGTGCGTGCAGGCTGAATGTCAGCCACCTAACTCGAAGGAAAAACTCGGTAGAGAATCCGTGCTTCAGCGAAAACAGCCGATCCTGAGGGTGGAAGCCTTTTGTTGTGTGCGTGCGTGAGAGCACTGCAAGGGAGTCCAAAGCTATATACGAGTCAGACTCAGGACACATCAAAAGGCAGAGCAAGACTCCCAGTGTGTTTGATTTAGCTAGAACTGCGGCCCTCCTTTTGCATTGAAGTCTAATCGCTAGGGTTCGGACTCGAACAAACAACAGTGTACAGAAACAGTGTTTTAGAGTCCGACGACCTCTCTGTGGGAGGAAGCACTTTTGGGTGTACTTTCGTTGAGAGCCACGGGACTGGCTCCATTTCGTAAAATCGGGGTAGAGACAGGCTGGTACAGGAGGTAGCGCACAAATCACATCATGGTTATGGGGCTAGTAGCATTGCCCCGGGGTTGCGTGCAGTCTGAAAGTCAGCCACCTACCTCAACGTAAAAACTCGGGAGAGAATCCGTGCTTCAGCGAAAACAGCCGCTCCTGTGTGTGGAATCATTTTGTTGTGTGCGTGCTTGAGAGCACTAGAAGGGATTCCAAAGGTATATAGGAGTGAGACTCAGGACCCAGCAAAAGGCAGAACGAGGCCCCCGTGTGTTTGATTAAGCTAGCACTGAGACCCTCCATTTGCATGGAAGTCTAATCACTAGGGTTCTAACTCGAAGAAACAACAGTGTACAGAGACAGGGTTTTAGCTTCCGACGTCCTCTCTGTGGGAGGAAGCAGTTTAGGGTGTAGTGTGAGTGAGTGCCACGGGACTGGCTCCATTTCGTAAAATCGGGGTAGAGAGAACCCGGTACAGAGGGGAGCACACAAATCACATCATGGTTATGGGGCTAGTAGCGTTGCCCCGTGGGTGCGTGCAGTCTTAATGTCAGCCAGCTAACTCGAAGGAGAAACTCGGTAGAGAATCCGTGCTTCAGCGAAAACAGCCGCTCCTGAGGGTGGAAGCATTTTGTTGTGTGGTGTATGAGAGCACTGCAAGGGAGTCCAAAGCTATATACGAGTGAGAGTCAGACCCCAGCAAAGTTAGAACAAGGCTCCCTGTGTGTATGACTTAGCCAGCACTGCGGCCCTCCATTTGAATTGAAGTCTAATTGCGAGGGTTCTAACTCGAAGAAACAAGAGTGTGCAGAAACAGTGTTTTAGGTTCCGACGACCTCTCTGTGGGTGGAAGCAGTTTAGCGTGTACTGCGTGTGAGAGCCTCGGGACTGGTGCCATTTCGTAAAATCGGGGTAGAGACAACCCGTTACAGAAGGCAGCTCACAACTCACATCATGGTTATGCGGCTAGTAGCATTGGCCCGGGGGTGCGTGCAGGCTGAATGTCAGCCACCTAACTCGAAGGAGAAACTCGGTAGAGAATCCGTGCTTCAGCGAAAACAGCCGCTCCTGAGGGTGGAAGCATTTTGTTGTGTGCGTGTGTGAGAGCACTGCAAGGGAGTCCAAAGCTATATACGAGTGAGAGTCAGACCCCAGCAAAGTTAGAACAAGGCTCCCCGTGTGTATGACTTAGCTAGCACTGAGGCCCTCCATTTGCATGGAAGTCTAATCGCTAGGGTTCTAAGTCGAAGAAACAACAGTGTACAGAGACAGTGTTTTAGCTTCCGACGACCTCTCTGTGGGAGGAAGCAGTTTAGTGTGTGCTTTCGTTGAGAGCCGCGGGACTGGCTCCATTTCGTAAACTCGGGGTAGACACAGGCCGGTATGAAGGCAGCGCACAAATCACATCATGGTTATGGGGCTAATAGCGTTGCCCCCGGGTTGCATGCAGACTGAAAGTCAGCCACCTAACTCGACGGACAAACTCGGTAGAGAATCCGTGCTTCAGCGAAAACAGCCGCTCCTGAGGGTGGAAGCATTTTGTTGTGTGCGTGCCTGAGAGCACTGCAAAGGAGTCCAAAGCTATATACCAGTCAGCCACAGGCCATATCAAAAGGCAGAACAAGACTCCCAGTGTGTTTGATTTAGCTAGCACTGCTGGCTTCTTTTGCATGGAAGTCTACTCGCTAGCGTTCTAACTCGAGGAAACAACAGTGTACAGAAACATTGTTTTAGCTTCCGACGACCTCACTGTGGGAGGAAGCAGTTTAGGGTGCACTGTGGGTGAGAGCCAGGGGATGGGTTCCATTTCGAAAAATCGGGCTAGAGACAGGCCGATATAAAAGGCAGTTCACAAATCACATCATGGTTATGGGTCTACTAGCGTCGCCCCGGGGGTGCGTGCAGGCTGAATATCAGCCACCTAACTAGACGGAAAAACTCGGTAGAGGATCCGTGCTTCAGTGAAAACAGCAGCTCCTGAGGGTGAAAGCATTTTGTTGTGTGCGTGCGTGAGAGCACTGCAAGGGATTCCAAAGGTATATACGAGTGAGACTCAGGCCCCAGCAAAAGGCAGAACAAGACTCCCCGTGTGTTTAATTTAGCCAGCACTGCGGCCCTCCATTTGAATTGAAGTCTAATCGCGAGGGTTCTAACTCGAAGAAACAAGAGTGTGCAGAAACAGTGTTTTAGATTCCGACGACCTCTCTGTGGGTGGAAGCAGTTTAGCGTGTACTGTGTGTGAGAGCCTCGGGACTGGTGCCATTTCGTAAAATCGGGGTAGATACAACCCGTTACAGAAGGCAGCTCACAACTCACATCATGGTTATGCGGCTAGTAGTGTTGGCCCAGGGGTGCGTGCAGGCTGAATGTCAGCCACCTAACTCGAAGGAAAAACTCGGTAGAGAATCCGTGCTTCAGCGAAAACAGCCGATCCTGAGGGTGGAAGCCTTTTGTTGTGTGCGTGCGTGAGAGCACTGCAAGGGAGTCCAAAGCTATATACGAGTCAGACTCAGGACACATCAAAAGGCAGAGCAAGACTCCCAGTGTGTTTGATTTAGCTAGAACTGCGGCCCTCCTTTTGCATTGAAGTCTAATCGCTAGGGTTCGGACTCGAACAAACAACAGTGTACAGAAACAGTGTTTTAGAGTCCGACGACCTCTCTGTGGGAGGTAGCACTTTTGGGTGTACTTTCGTTGAGAGCCACGGGACTGGCTCCATTTCGTAAAATCGGGGTAGAGACAGGCTGGTACAGGAGGTAGCGCACAAATCACATCATGGTTATGGGGCTAGTAGCATTGCCGCTGGGTTGCGTGCAGGCTGAAAGTCAGCCACCTACCTCGACGTAAAAACTCGGGAGAGAATCCGTGCTTCAGCGAAAACAGCCGCTCCTGTGTGTGGAATCATTTTGTTGTGTGCGTGCTTGAGAGCACTACAAGGGATTCCAAAGGTATATAGGAGTGAGACTCAGGACCCAGCAAAAGGCAGAACGAGGCCCCGGTGTGTTTGATTAAGCTAGCACTGAGACCCTGCATTTGCATGGAAGTCTAATCACTAGGGTTCTAACTCGAAGAAACAACAGTGTACAGAGACAGGGTTTTAGCTTCCGACGTCCTCTCTGTGGGAGGAAGCAGTTTAGGGTGTAGTGTGAGTGAGTGCCACGGGACTGGCTCCATTTCGTAAAATCGGGGTAGAGAGAACCCGGTACAGAGGGGAGCACACAAATCACATCATGGTTATGGGGCTAGTAGCGTTGCCCCGTGGGTGCGTGCAGTCTTAATGTCAGCCAGCTAACTCGAAGGAGAAACTCGGTAGAGAATCCGAGCTTCAGCGAAAACAGCCGCTCCTGAGGGTGGAAGCATTTTGTTGTGTGGTGTATGAGAGCACTGCAAGGGAGTCCAAAGCTATATACGAGTGAGAGTCAGACCCCAGCAAAGTTAGAACAAGGCTCCCTGTGTGTATGACTTAGCCAGCACTGCGGCCCTCCATTTGAATTGAAGTCTAATTGCGAGGGTTCTAACTCGAAGAAACAAGAGTGTGCAGAAACAGTGTTTTAGGTTCCGACGACCTCTCTGTGGGTGGAAGCAGTTTAGCGTGTACTGTGTGTGAGAGCCTCGGGACTGGTGCCATTTCGTAAAATCGGGGTAGAGACAACCCGTTACAGAAGGCAGCTCACAACTCACATCATGGTTATGCGGCTAGTAGCGTTGGCCCGGGGGTGCGTGCAGGCTGAATGTCAGCCACCTAACTCGAAGGAGAAACTCGGTAGAGAATCCGTGCTTCAGCGAAAACAGCCGCTCCTGAGGGTGGAAGCATTTTGTTGTGTGCGTGTGTGAGAGCACTGCAAGGGAGTCCAAAGCTATATACGAGTGAGAGTCAGACCCCAGCAAAGTTAGAACAAGGCTCCCCGTGTGTATGACTTAGCTAGCACTGAGGCCCTCCATTTGCATGGAAGTCTAATCGCTAGGGTTCTAAGTCGAAGAAACAACAGTGTACAGAGACAGTGTTTTAGCTTCCGACGACCTCTCTGTGGGAGGAAGCAGTTTAGTGTGTGCTTTCGTTGAGAGCCGCGGGACTGGCTCCATTTCGTAAACTCGGGGTAGACACAGGCCGGTATGAAGGCAGCGCACAAATCACATCATGGTTATGGGGCTAATAGCGTTGCCCCCGGGTTGCATGCAGACTGAAAGTCAGCCACCTAACTCGACGGACAAACTCGGTAGAGAATCCGTGCTTCAGCGAAAACAGCCGCTCCTGAGGGTGGAAGCATTTTGTTGTGTGCGTGCCTGAGAGCACTGCAAAGGAGTCCAAAGCTATATACCAGTCAGCCACAGGCCATATCAAAAGGCAGAACAAGACTCCCAGTGTGTTTGATTTAGCTAGCACTGCTGGCTTCTTTTGCATGGAAGTCTACTCGCTAGCGTTCTAACTCGAGGAAACAACAGTGTACAGAAACATTGTTTTAGCTTCCGACGACCTCACTGTGGGAGGAAGCAGTTTAGGGTGTACTGTGGGTGAGAGCCAGGGGATGGGTTCCATTTCGAAAAATCGGGCTAGAGACAGGCCGATACAGAAGGCAGCTCACAAATCACATCATGGTTATGGGTCTCCTAGCGTCGCCCCGGGGGTGCGTGCAGGCTGAATATCAGCCACCTAACTAGACGGAAAAACTCGCTAGAGGATCCGTGCTTCAGTGAAAACAGCAGCTCCTGAGGGTGAAAGCATTTTGTTGTGTGCGTGCGTGAGAGCACTGCAAGGGATTCCAAAGGTATATACGAGTGAGACTCAGGCCCCAGCAAAAGGCAGAACAAGACTCCCCGTGTGTTTAATTTAGCCAGCACTGCGTCCCTCCATTTGAATTGAAGTCTAATCGCGAGGGTTCTAACTCGAAGAAACAAGAGTGTGCAGAAACAGTGTTTTAGATTCCGACGACCTCTCTGTGGGTGGAAGCAGTTTAGCGTGTACTGTGTGTGAGAGCCTCGGGACTGGTGCCATTTCGTAAAATCGGGGTAGAGACAACCCGTTACAGAAGGCAGCTCACAACTCACATCATGGTTATGCGGCTAGTAGCGTTGGCCCGGGGGTGCGTGCAGGCTGAATGTCAGCCACCTAACTCGAAGGAAAAACTCGGTAGAGAATCCGTGCTTCAGCGAAAACAGCCGATCCTGAGGGTGGAAGCCTTTTGTTGTGTGCGTGTGTGAGAGCACTGCAAGGGAGTCCAAAGCTATATACGAGTCAGACTCAGGACACATCAAAAGGCAGAGCAAGACTCCCAGTGTGTTTGATTTAGCTAGAACTGCGGCCCTCCTTTTGCATTGAAGTCTAATCGCTAGGGTTCGGACTCGAACATACAACAGTGTACAGAAACAGTGTTTTAGAGTCCGACGACCTCTCTGTGGGAGGAAGCACTTTTGGGTGTACTTTCGTTGAGAGCCACGGGACTGGCTCCATTTCGTAAAATCGGGGTAGAGACAGGCTGGTACAGGAGGTAGCGCACAAATCACATCATGGTTATGGGGCTAGTAGCATTGCCCCGGGGTTGCGTGCAGGCTGAAAGTCAGCCACCTACCTCGACGTAAAAACTCGGGAGAGAATCCGTGCTTCAGCGAAAACAGCCGCTCCTGTGGGTGGAATCATTTTGTTGTGTGCGTGCTTGAGAGCACTACAAGGGATTCCAAAGGTATATAGGAGTGAGACTCAGGACCCAGCAAAAGGCAGAACGAGGCCCCGGTGTGTTTGATTAAGCTAGCACTGAGACCCTCCATTTGCATGGAAGTCTAATCACTAGGGTTCTAACTCGAAGAAACAACAGTGTACAGAGACAGGGTTTTAGCTTCCGACGTCCTCTCTGTGGGAGGAAGCAGTTTAGGGTGTAGTGTGAGTGAGTGCCACGGGACTGGCTCCATTTCGTAAAATCGGGGTAGAGAGAACCCGGTACAGAGGGGAGCACACAAATCACATCATGGTTATGGGGCTAGTAGCGTTGCCCCGTGGGTGCGTGCAGTCTTAATGTCAGCCAGCTAACTCGAAGGAGAAACTCGGTAGAGAATCCGTGCTTCAGCGAAAACAGCCGCTCCTGAGGGTGGAAGCATTTTGTTGTGTGGTGTATGAGAGCACTGCAAGGGAGTCCAAAGCTATATACGAGTGAGAGTCAGACCCCAGCAAAGTTAGAACAAGGCTCCCTGTGTGTATGACTTAGCCAGCACTGCGGCCCTCCATTTGAATTGAAGTCTAATTGCGAGGGTTCTAACTCGAAGAAACAAGAGTGTGCAGAAACAGTGTTTTAGGTTCCGACGACCTCTCTGTGGGTGGAAGCAGTTTAGCGTGTACTGCGTGTGAGAGCCTCGGGACTGGTGCCATTTCGTAAAATCGGGGTAGAGACAACCCGTTACAGAAGGCAGCTCACAACTCACATCATGGTTATGCGGCTAGTAGCATTGGCCCGGGGGTGCGTGCAGGCTGAATGTCAGCCACCTAACTCGAAGGAGAAACTCGGTAGAGAATCCGTGCTTCAGCGAAAACAGCCGCTCCTGAGGGTGGAAGCATTTTGTTGTGTGCGTGTGTGAGAGCACTGCAAGGGAGTCCAAAGCTATATACGAGTGAGAGTCAGACCCCAGCAAAGTTAGAACAAGGCTCCCCGTGTGTATGACTTAGCTAGCACTGAGGCCCTCCATTTGCATGGAAGTCTAATCGCTAGGGTTCTAAGTCGAAGAAACAACAGTGTACAGAGACAGTGTTTTAGCTTCCGACGACCTCTCTGTGGGAGGAAGCAGTTTAGTGTGTGCTTTCGTTGAGAGCCGCGGGACTGGCTCCATTTCGTAAACTCGGGGTAGACACAGGCCGGTATGAAGGCAGCGCACAAATCACATCATGGTTATGGGGCTAATAGCGTTGCCCCCGGGTTGCATGCAGACTGAAAGTCAGCCACCTAACTCGACGGACAAACTCGGTAGAGAATCCGTGCTTCAGCGAAAACAGCCGCTCCTGAGGGTGGAAGCATTTTGTTGTGTGCGTGCCTGAGAGCACTGCAAAGGAGTCCAAAGCTATATACCAGTCAGCCACAGGCCATATCAAAAGGCAGAACAAGACTCCCAGTGTGTTTGATTTAGCTAGCACTGCTGGCTTCTTTTGCATGGAAGTCTACTCGCTAGCGTTCTAACTCGAGGAAACAACAGTGTACAGAAACATTGTTTTAGCTTCCGACGACCTCACTGTGGGAGGAAGCAGTTTAGGGTGCACTGTGGGTGAGAGCCAGGGGATGGGTTCCATTTCGAAAAATCGGGCTAGAGACAGGCCGATACAAAAGGCAGTTCACAAATCACATCATGGTTATGGGTCTACTAGCGTCGCCCCGGGGGTGCGTGCAGGCTGAATATCAGCCACCTAACTAGACGGAAAAACTCGGTAGAGGATCCGTGCTTCAGTGAAAACAGCAGCTCCTGAGGGTGAAAGCATTTTGTTGTGTGCGTGCGTGAGAGCACTGCAAGGGATTCCAAAGGTATATACGAGTGAGACTCAGGCCCCAGCAAAAGGCAGAACAAGACTCCCCGTGTGTTTAATTTAGCCAGCACTGCGGCCCTCCATTTGAATTGAAGTCTAATCGCGAGGGTTCTAACTCGAAGAAACAAGAGTGTGCAGAAACAGTGTTTTAGATTCCGACGACCTCTCTGTGGGTGGAAGCAGTTTAGCGTGTACTGTGTGTGAGAGCCTCGGGACTGGTGCCATTTCGTAAAATCGGGGTAGATACAACCCGTTACAGAAGGCAGCTCACAACTCACATCATGGTTATGCGGCTAGTAGTGTTGGCCCAGGGGTGCGTGCAGGCTGAATGTCAGCCACCTAACTCGAAGGAAAAACTCGGTAGAGAATCCGTGCTTCAGCGAAAACAGCCGATCCTGAGGGTGGAAGCCTTTTGTTGTGTGCGTGCGTGAGAGCACTGCAAGGGAGTCCAAAGCTATATTCGAGTCAGACTCAGGACACATCAAAAGGCAGAGCAAGACTCCCAGTGTGTTTGATTTAGCTAGAACTGCGGCCCTCCTTTTGCATTGAAGTCTAATCGCTAGGGTTCGGACTCGAACAAACAACAGTGTACAGAAACAGTGTTTTAGAGTCCGACGACCTCTCTGTGGGAGGTAGCACTTTTCGGTGTACTTTCGTTGAGAGCCACGGGACTGGCTCCATTTCGTAAAATCGGGGTAGAGACAGGCTGGTACAGGAGGTAGCGCACAAATCACATCATGGTTATGGGGCTAGTAGCATTGCCCCGGGGTTGCGTGCAGGCTGAAAGTCAGCCACCTACCTCGACGTAAAAACTCGGGAGAGAATCCGTGCTTCAGCGAAAACAGCTGCTCCTGTGTGTGGAATCATTTTGTTGTGTGCGTGCTTGAGAGCACTACAAGGGATTCCAAAGGTATATAGGAGTGAGACTCAGGACCCAGCAAAAGGCAGAACGAGGCCCCCGTGTGTTTGATTAAGCTAGCACTGAGACCCTCCATTTGCATGGAAGTCTAATCACTAGGGTTCTAACTCGAAGAAACAACAGTGTACAGAGACAGGGTTTTAGCTTCCGACGTCCTCTCTGTGGGAGGAAGCAGTTTAGGGTGTAGTGTGAGTGAGTGCCACGGGACTGGCTCCATTTCGTAAAATCGGGGTAGAGAGAACCCGGTACAGAGGGGAGCACACAAATCACATCATGGTTATGGGGCTAGTAGCGTTGCCCCGTGGGTGCGTGCAGTCTTAATGTCAGCCAGCTAACTCGAAGGAGAAACTCGGTAGAGAATCCGAGCTTCAGCGAAAACAGCCGCTCCTTAGGGTGGATGCATTTTGTTGTGTGGTGTATGAGAGCACTGCAAGGGAGTCCAAAGCTATATACGAGTGAGAGTCAGACCCCAGCAAAGTTAGAACAAGGCTCCCTGTGTGTATGACTTAGCCAGCACTGCGGCCCTCCATTTGAATTGAAGTCTAATTGCGAGGGTTCTAACTCGAAGAAACAAGAGTGTGCAGAAACAGTGTTTTACGTTCCGACGACCTCTCTGTGGGTGGAAGCAGTTTAGCGTGTACTGTGTGTGAGAGCCTCGGGACTGGTGCCATTTCGTAAAATCGGGGTAGAGACAACCCGTTACAGAAGGCAGCTCACAACTCACATCATGGTTATGCGGCTAGTAGCATTGGCCCGGGGGTGCGTGCAGGCTGAATGTCAGCCACCTAACTCGAAGGAGAAACTCGGTAGAGAATCCGTGCTTCAGCGAAAACAGCCGCTCCTGAGGGTGGAAGCATTTTGTTGTGTGCGTGTGTGAGAGCACTGCAAGGGAGTCCAAAGCTATATACGAGTGAGAGTCAGACCCCAGCAAAGTTAGAACAAGGCTCCCCGTGTGTATGACTTAGCTAGCACTGAGGCCCTCCATTTGCATGGAAGTCTAATCGCTAGGGTTCTAAGTCGAAGAAACAACAGTGTACAGAGACAGTGTTTTAGCTTCCGACGACCTCTCTGTGGGAGGAAGCAGTTTAGTGTGTGCTTTCGTTGAGAGCCGCGGGACTGGCTCCATTTCGTAAACTCGGGGTAGACACAGGCCGGTATGAAGGCAGCGCACAAATCACATCATGGTTATGGGGCTAATAGCGTTGCCCCCGGGTTGCATGCAGACTGAAAGTCAGCCACCTAACTCGACGGACAAACTCGGTAGAGAATCCGTGCTTCAGCGAAAACAGCCGCTCCTGAGGGTGGAAGCATTTTGTTGTGTGCGTGCCTGAGAGCACTGCAAAGGAGTCCAAAGCTATATACCAGTCAGCCACAGGCCATATCAAAAGGCAGAACAAGACTCCCAGTGTGTTTGATTTAGCTAGCACTGCTGGCTTCTTTTGCATGGAAGTCTACTCGCTAGTGTTCTAACTCGAGGAAACAACAGTGTACAGAAACATTGTTTTAGCTTCCGACGACCTCACTGTGGGAGGAAGCAGTTTAGGGTGTACTGTGGGTGAGAGCCAGGGGATGGGTTCCATTTCGAAAAATCGGGCTAGAGACAGGCCGATACAGAAGGCAGCTCACAAATCACATCATGGTTATGGGTCTCCTAGCGTCGCCCCGGGGGTGCGTGCAGGCTGAATATCAGCCACCTAACTAGACGGAAAAACTCGGTAGAGGATCCGTGCTTCAGTGAAAACAGCAGCTCCTGAGGGTGAAAGCATTTTGTTGTGTGCGTGCGTGAGAGCACTGCAAGGGATTCCAAAGGTATATACGAGTGAGACTCAGGCCCCAGCAAAAGGCAGAACAAGACTCCCCGTGTGTTTAATTTAGCCAGCACTGCGGCCCTCCATTTGAATTGAAGTCTAATCGCGAGGGTTCTAACTCGAAGAAACAAGAGTGTGCAGAAACAGTGTTTTAGATTCCGACGACCTCTCTGTGGGTGGAAGCAGTTTAGCGTGTACTGTGTGTGAGAGCCTCGGGACTGGTGCCATTTCGTAAAATCGGGGTAGAGACAACCCGTTACAGAAGGCAGCTCACAACTCACATCATGGTTATGCGGCTAGTAGCGTTGGCCCGGGGGTGCGTGCAGGCTGAATGTCAGCCACCTAACTCGAAGGAAAAACTCGGTAGAGAATCCGTGCTTCAGCGAAAACAGCCGATCCTGAGGGTGGAAGCCTTTTGTTGTGTGCGTGTGTGAGAGCACTGCAAGGGAGTCCAAAGCTATATACGAGTCAGACTCAGGACACATCAAAAGGCAGAGCAAGACTCCCAGTGTGTTTGATTTAGCTAGAACTGCGGCCCTCCTTTTGCATTGAAGTCTAATCGCTAGGGTTCGGACTCGAACAAACAACAGTGTACAGAAACAGTGTTTTAGAGTCCGACGACCTCTCTGTGGGAGGAAGCACTTTTGGGTGTACTTTCGTTGAGAGCCACGGGACTGGCTCCATTTCGTAAAATCGGGGTAGAGACAGGCTGGTACAGGAGGTAGCGCACAAATCACATCATGGTTATGGGGCTAGTAGCATTGCCCCGGGGTTGCGTGCAGGCTGAAAGTCAGCCACCTACCTCGACGTAAAAACTCGGGAGAGAATCCGTGCTTCAGCGAAAACAGCCGCTCCTGTGTGTGGAATCATTTTGTTGTGTGCGTGCTTGAGAGCACTACAAGGGATTCCAAAGGTATATAGGAGTGAGACTCAAGACCCAGCAAAAGGCAGAACGAGGCCCCGGTGTGTTTGATTAAGCTAGCACTGAGACCCTCCATTTGCATGGAAGTCTAATCACTAGGGTTCTAACTCGAAGAAACAACAGTGTACAGAGACAGGGTTTTAGCTTCCGACATCCTCTCTGTGGGAGGAAGCAGTTTAGGGTGTAGTGTGAGTGAGTGCCACGGGACTGGCTCCATTTCGTAAAATCGGGGTAGAGAGAACCCGGTACAGAGGGGAGCACACAAATCACATCATGGTTATGGGGCTAGTAGCGTTGCCCCGTGGGTGCGTGCAGTCTTAATGTCAGCCAGCTAACTCGAAGGAGAAACTCGGTAGAGAATCCGTGCTTCAGCGAAAACAGCCGCTCCTGAGGGTGGAAGCATTTTGTTGTGTGGTGTATGAGAGCACTGCAAGGGAGTCCAAAGCTATATACGAGTGAGAGTCAGACCCCAGCAAAGTTAGAACAAGGCTCCCTGTGTGTATGACTTAGCCAGCACTGCGGCCCTCCATTTGAATTGAAGTCTAATTGCGAGGGTTCTAACTCGAAGAAACAAGAGTGTGCAGAAACAGTGTTTTAGGTTCCGACGACCTCTCTGTGGGTGGAAGCAGTTTAGCGTGTACTGCGTGTGAGAGCCTCGGGACTGGTGCCATTTCGTAAAATCGGGGTAGAGACAACCCGTTACAGAAGGCAGCTCACAACTCACATCATGGTTATGCGGCTAGTAGCATTGGCCCGGGGGTGCGTGCAGGCTGAATGTCAGCCACCTAACTCGAAGGAGAAACTCGGTAGAGAATCCGTGCTTCAGCGAAAACAGCCGCTCCTGAGGGTGGAAGCATTTTGTTGTGTGCGTGTGTGAGAGCACTGCAAGGGAGTCCAAAGCTATATACGAGTGAGAGTCAGACCCCAGCAAAGTTAGAACAAGGCTCCCCGTGTGTATGACTTAGCTAGCACTGAGGCCCTCCATTTGCATGGAAGTCTAATCGCTAGGGTTCTAAGTCGAAGAAACAACAGTGTACAGAGACAGTGTTTTAGCTTCCGACGACCTCTCTGTGGGAGGAAGCAGTTTAGTGTGTGCTTTCGTTGAGAGCCGCGGGACTGGCTCCATTTCGTAAACTCGGGGTAGACACAGGCCGGTATGAAGGCAGCGCACAAATCACATCATGGTTATGGGGCTAATAGCATTGCCCCCGGGTTGCATGGAGACTGAAAGTCAGCCACCTAACTCGACGGACAAACTCGGTAGAGAATCCGTGCTTCAGCGAAAACAGCCGCTCCTGAGGGTGGAAGCATTTTGTTGTGTGCGTGCCTGAGAGCACTGCAAAGGAGTCCAAAGCTATATACCAGTCAGCCACAGGCCATATCAAAAGGCAGAACAAGACTCCCAGTGTGTTTGATTTAGCTAGCACTGCTGGCTTCTTTTGCATGGAAGTCTACTCGCTAGCGTTCTAACTCGAGGAAACAACAGTGTACAGAAACATTGTTTTAGCTTCCGACGACCTCACTGTGGGAGGAAGCAGTTTAGGGTGTACTGTGGGTGAGAGCCAGGGGATGGGTTCCATTTCGAAAAATCGGGCTAGAGACAGGCCGATACAAAAGGCAGCTCACAAATCACATCATGGTTATGGGTCTACTAGCGTCGCCCCGGGGGTGCGTGCAGGCTGAATATCAGCCACCTAACTAGACGGAAAAACTCGGTAGAGGATCCGTGCTTCAGTGAAAACAGCAGCTCCTGAGGGTGAAAGCATTTTGTTGTGTGCGTGCGTGAGAGCACTGCAAGGGATTCCAAAGGTATATACGAGTGAGACTCAGGCCCCAACAAAAGGCAGAACAAGACTCCCCGTGTGTTTAATTTAGCCAGCACTGCGTCCCTCCATTTGAATTGAAGTCTAATCGCGAGGGTTCTAACTCGAAGAAACAAGAGTGTGCAGAAACAGTGTTTTAGATTCCGACGACCTCTCTGTGGGTGGAAGCAGTTTAGCGTGTACTGTGTGTGAGAGCCTCGGGACTGGTGCCATTTCGTAAAATCGGGGTAGAGACAACCCGTTACAGAAGGCAGCTCACAACTCACATCATGGTTATGCGGCTAGTAGCGTTGGCTCAAGGGTGCGTGCAGGCTGAATGTCAGCCACCTAACTCGAAGGAAAAACTCGGTAGAGAATCCGTGCTTCAGCGAAAACAGCCGATCCTGAGGGTGGAAGCCTTTTGTTGTGTGCGTGCGTGAGAGCACTGCAAGGGAGTCCAAAGCTATATACGAGTCAGACTCAGGACACATCAAAATGCAGAGCAAGACTCCCAGTGTGTTTGATTTAGCTAGAACTGCGGCCCTCCTTTTGCATTGAAGTCTAATCGCTAGGGTTCGGACTCGAACAAACAACAGTGTACAGAAACAGTGTTTTAGATTCCGACGACCTCTCTGTGGGAGGAAGCACTTTTGGGTGTACTTTCGTTGAGAGCCACGGGACTGGCTCCATTTCGTAAAATCGGGGTAGAGACAGGCTGGTACAGGAGGTAGCGCACAAATCACATCATGGTTATGGGGCTAGTAGCATTGCCCCGGGGTTGCGTGCAGGCTGAAAGTCAGCCACCTACCTCGACGTAAAAACTCGGGAGAGAATCCGTGCTTCAGCGAAAACAGCCGCTCCTGTGTGTGGAATCATTTTGTTGTGTGCGTGCTTGAGAGCACTACAAGGGATTCCAAAGGTATATAGGAGTGAGACTCAGGACCCAGCAAAAGGCAGAACGAGGCCCCCGTGTGTTTGATTAAGCTAGCACTGAGACCCTCCATTTGCATGGAAGTCTAATCACTAGGGTTCTAACTCGAAGAAACAACAGTGTACAGAGACAGGGTTTTAGCTTCCGACGTCCTCTCTGTGGGAGGAAGCAGTTTAGGGTGTAGTGTGAGTGAGTGCCACGGGACTGGCTCCATTTCGTAAAATCGGGGTAGAGAGAACCCGGTACAGAGGGGAGCACACAAATCACATCATGGTTATGGGGCTAGTAGCGTTGCCCCGTGGGTGCGTGCAGTCTTAATGTCAGCCAGCTAACTCGAAGGAGAAACTCGGTAGAGAATCCGTGCTTCAGCGAAAACAGCCGCTCCTGAGGGTGGAAGCATTTTGTTGTGTGGTGTATGAGAGCACTGCAAGGGAGTCCAAAGCTATATACGAGTGAGAGTCAGACCCCAGCAAAGTTAGAACAAGGCTCCCTGTGTGTATGACTTAGCCAGCACTGCGGCCCTCCATTTGAATTGAAGTCTAATTGCGAGGGTTCTAACTCGAAGAAACAAGAGTGTGCAGAAACAGTGTTTTAGGTTCCGACGACCTCTCTGTGGGTGGAAGCAGTTTAGCGTGTACTGTGTGTGAGAGCCTCGGGACTGGTGCCATTTCGTAAAATCGGGGTAGAGACAACCCGTTACAGAAGGCAGCTCACAACTCACATCATGGTTATGCGGCTAGTAGCATTGGCCCGGGGGTGCGTGCAGGCTGAATGTCAGCCACCTAACTCGAAGGAGAAACTCGGTAGAGAATCCGTGCTTCAGCGAAAACAGCCGCTCCTGAGGGTGGAAGCATTTTGTTGTGTGCGTGTGTGAGAGCACTGCAAGGGAGTCCAAAGCTATATACGAGTGAGAGTCAGACCCCAGCAAAGTTAGAACAAGGCTCCCCGTGTGTATGACTTAGCTAGCACTGAGGCCCTCCATTTGCATGGAAGTCTAATCGCTAGGGTTCTAAGTCGAAGAAACAACAGTGTACAGAGACAGTGTTTTAGCTTCCGACGACCTCTCTGTGGGAGGAAGCAGTTTAGTGTGTGCTTTCGTTGAGAGCCGCGGGACTGGCTCCATTTCGTAAACTCGGGGTAGACACAGGCCGGTGTGAAGGCAGCGCACAAATCACATCATGGTTATGGGGCTAATAGCGTTGCCCCCGGATTGCATGCAGACTGAAAGTCAGCCACCTAACTCGACGGACAAACTCGGTAGAGAATCCGTGCTTCAGCGAAAACAGCCGCTCCTGAGGGTGGAAGCATTTTGTTGTGTGCGTGCCTGAGAGCACTGCAAAGGAGTCCAAAGCTATATACCAGTCAGCCACAGGCCATATCAAAAGGCAGAACAAGACTCCCAGTGTGTTTGATTTAGCTAGCACTGCTGGCTTCTTTTGCATGGAAGTCTACTCGCTAGCGTTCTAACTCGAGGAAACAACAGTGTACAGAAACATTGTTTTAGCTTCCGACGACCTCACTGTGGGAGGAAGCAGTTTAGGGTGTACTGTGGGTGAGAGCCAGGGGATGGGTTCCATTTCGAAAAATCGGGCTAGAGACAGGCCGATACAGAAGGCAGCTCACAAATCACATCATGGTTATGGGTCTACTAGCGTCGCCCCGGGGGTGCGTGCAGGCTGAATATCAGCCACCTAACTAGACGGAAAAACTCGGTAGAGGATCCGTGCTTCAGTGAAAACAGCAGCTCCTGAGGGTGAAAGCATTTTGTTGTGTGCGTGCGTGAGAGCACTGCAAGGGATTCCAAAGGTATATACGAGTGAGACTCAGGCCGCAGCAAAAGGCAGAACAAGACTCCCCGTGTGTTTAATTTAGCCAGCACTGCGGCCCTCCATTTGAATTGAAGTCTAATCGCGAGGGTTCTAACTCGAAGAAACAAGAGTGTGCAGAAACAGTGTGTTAGATTCCGACGACCTCTCTGTGGGTGGAAGCAGTTTAGCGTGTACTGTGTGTGAGAGCCTCGGGACTGGTGCCATTTCGTAAAATCGGGGTAGAGACAACCCGTTACAGAAGGCAGCTCACAACTCACATCATGGTTATGCGGCTAGTAGCGTTGGCCCGGGGGTGCGTGCAGGCTGAATGTCAGCCACCTAACTCGAAGGAGAAACTCGGTACAGAATCCGTGCTTCAGCGAAAACAGCCGATCCTGAGGGTGGAAGCCTTTTGTTGTGTGCGTGCGTGAGAGCACTGCAAGGGAGTCCAAAGCTATATACGAGTCAGACTCAGGACACATCAAAAGGCAGAGCAAGACTCCCAGTGTGTTTGATTTAGCTAGAACTGCGGCCCTCCTTTTGCATTGAAGTCTAATCGCTAGGGTTCGGACTCGAACAAACAACAGTGTACAGAAACAGTGTTTTAGATTCCGACGACCTCTCTGTGGGAGGAAGCACTTTTGGGTGTACTTTCGTTGAGAGCCACGGGACTGGCTCCATTTCGTAAAATCGGGGTAGAGACAGGCTGGTACAGGAGGTAGCGCACAAATCACATCATGGTTATGGGGCTAGTAGCATTGCCCCGGGGTTGCGTGCAGGCTGAAAGTCAGCCACCTACCTCGACGTAAAAACTCGGGAGAGAATCCGTGCTTCAGCGAAAACAGCCGCTCCTGTGGGTGGAATCATTTTGTTGTGTGCGTGCTTGAGAGCACTACAAGGGATTCCAAAGGTATATAGGAGTGAGACTCAGGACCCAGCAAAAGGCAGAACGAGGCCCCCGTGTGTTTGATTATGTTAGCACTGAGACCCTCCATTTGCATGGAAGTCTAATCACTAGGGTTCTAACTCGAAGAAACAACAGTGTACAGAGACAGGGTTTTAGCTTCCGACGTCCTCTCTGTGGAAGGAAGCAGTTTAGGGTGTAGTGTGAGTGAGTGCCACGGGACTGGCTCCATTTCGTAAAATCGGGGTAGAGAGAACCCGGTACAGAGGGGAGCACACAAATCACATCATGGTTATGGGGCTAGTAGCGTTGCCCCGTGGGTGCGTGCAGTCTTAATGTCAGCCAGCTAACTCGAAGGAGAAACTCGGTAGAGAATCCGTGCTTCAGCGAAAACAGCCGCTCCTGAGGGTGGAAGCATTTTGTTGTGTGGTGTATGAGAGCACTGCAAGGGAGTCCAAAGCTATATACGAGTGAGAGTCAGACCCCAGCAAAGTTAGAACAAGGCTCCCTGTGTGTATGACTTAGCCAGCACTGCGGCCCTCCATTTGAATTGAAGTCTAATTGCGAGGGTTCTAACTCGAAGAAACAAGAGTGTGCAGAAACAGTGTTTTAGGTTCCGACGACCTCTCTGTGGGTGGAAGCAGTTTAGCGTGTACTGTGTGTGAGAGCCTCGGGACTGGTGCCATTTCGTAAAATCGGGATAGAGACAACCCGTTACAGAAGGCAGCTCACAACTCACATCATGGTTATGCGGCTAGTAGCATTGGCCCGGGGGTGCGTGCAGGTTGAATGTCAGCCACCTAACTCGAAGGAGAAACTCGGTAGAGAATCCGTGCTTCAGCGAAAACAGCCGCTCCTGAGGGTGGAAGCATTTTGTTGTGTGCGTGTGTGAGAGCACTGCAAGGGAGTCCAAAGCTATATACGAGTGAGAGTCAGACCCCAGCAAAGTTAGAACAAGGCTCCCCGTGTGTATGACTTAGCTAGCACTGAGGCCCTCCATTTGCATGGAAGTCTAATCGCTAGGGTTCTAAGTCGAAGAAACAACAGTGTACAGAGACAGTGTTTTAGCTTCCGACGACCTCTCTGTGGGAGGAAGCAGTTTAGTGTGTGCTTTCGTTGAGAGCCGCGGGACTGGCTCCATTTCGTAAACTCGGGGTAGACACAGGCCGGTATGAAGGCAGCGCACAAATCACATCATGGTTATGGGGCTAATAGCATTGCCCCCGGGTTGCATGCAGACTGAAAGTCAGCCACCTAACTCGACGGACAAACTCGGTAGAGAATCCGTGCTTCAGCGAAAACAGCCGCTCCTGAGGGTGGAAGCATTTTGTTGTGTGCGTGCGTGAGAGCACTGCAAGGGAGTCCAAAGCTATATACGAGTCAGACTCAGGACACATCAAAAGGCAGAGCAAGACTCCCAGTGTGTTTGATTTAGCTAGAACTGCGGCCCTCCTTTTGCATTGAAGTCGAATCGCTAGGGTTCGGACTCGAACAAACAACAGTGTACAGAAACAGTGTTTTAGATTCCGACGACCTCTCTGTGGGAGGAAGCACTTTTGGGTGTACTTTCGTTGAGAGCCACGGGACTGGCTCCATTTCGTAAAATCGGGGTAGAGACAGGCTGGTACAGGAGGTAGCGCACAAATCACATCATGGTTATGGGGCTAGTAGCATTGCCCCGGGGTTGCGTGCAGGCTGAAAGTCAGCCACCTACCTCGACGTAAAAACTCGGGAGAGAATCCGTGCTTCAGCGAAAACAGCCGCTCCTGTGGGTGGAATCATTTTGTTGTGTGCGTGCTTGAGAGCACTACAAGGGATTCCAAAGGTATATAGGAGTGAGACTCAGGACCCAGCAAAAGGCAGAACGAGGCCCCGGTGTGTTTGATTAAGCTAGCACTGAGACCCTCCATTTGCATGGAAGTCTAATCACTAGGGTTCTAACTCGAAGAAACAACAGTGTACAGAGACAGGGTTTTAGCTTCCGACGTCCTCTCTGTGGGAGGAAGCAGTTTAGGGTGTAGTGTGAGTGAGTGCCACGGGACTGGGTCCATTTCGTAAAATCGGGGTAGAGAGAACCCGGTACAGATGGGAGCACACAAATCACATCATGGTTATGGGGCTAGTAGCGTTGCCCCGTGGGTGCGTGCAGTCTTAATGTCAGCCAGCTAACTCGAAGGAAAAACTCGGTAGAGGATCCGTGCTTCAGTGAAAACAGCAGCTCCTGAGGGTGAAAGCATTTTGTTGTGTGCGTACGTGAGAGCACTGCAAGGGATTCCAAAGGTATATACGAGTGAGACTCAGGCCCCAGCAAAAGGCAGAACAAGACTCCCCGTGTGTTTAATTTAGCCAGCACTTCGGCCCTCCATTTGAATTGAAGTCTAATCGCGAGGGTTCTAACTCGAAGAAACAAGAGTGTGCAGAAACAGTGTTTTAGATTCCGACGACCTCTCTGTGGGTGGAAGCAGTTTAGCGTGTACTGTGTGTGAGAGCCTCGGGACTGGTGCCATTTCGTAAAATCGGGGTAGAGACAACCCGTTACAGAAGGCAGCTCACAACTCACATCATGGTTATGCGGCTAGTAGCGTTGGCCCGGGGGTGCGTGCAGGCTGAATGTCAGCCACCTAACTCGAAGGAGAAACTCGGTAGAGAATCCGTGCTTCAGCGAAAACAGCCGATCCTGAGGGTGGAAGCCTTTTGTTGTGTGCGTGCGAGAGAGCACTGCAAGGGAGTCCAAAGCTATATACGAGTCAGACTCAGGACACATCAAAAGGCAGAGCAAGACTCCCAGTGTGTTTGATTTAGCTAGAACTGCGGCCCTCCTTTTGCATTGAAGTCTAATCGCTAGGGTTCGGACTCGAACAAACAACAGTGTACAGAAACAGTGTTTTAGATTCCGACGACCTCTCTGTGGGAGGAAGCACTTTTGGGTGTACTTTCGTTGAGAGCCACGGGACTGGCTCCATTTCGTAAAATCGGGGTAGAGACAGGCTGGTACAGGAGGTAGCGCACAAATCACATCATGGTTATGGGGCTAGTAGCATTGCCCCGGGGTTGCGTGCAGGCTGAAAGTCAGCCACCTACCTCGACGTAAAAACTCGGGAGAGAATCCGTGCTTCAGCGAAAACAGCCGCTCCTGTGGGTGGAATCATTTTGTTGTGTGCGTGCTTGAGAGCACTACAAGGGATTCCAAAGGTATATAGGAGTGAGACTCAGGACCCAGCAAAAGGCAGAACGAGGCCCCCGTGTGTTTGATTAAGCTAGCACTGAGACCCTCCATTTGCATGGAAGTCTAATCACTAGGGTTCTAACTCGAAGAAACAACAGTGTACAGAGACAGGGTTTTAGCTTCCGACGTCCTCTCTGTGGAAGGAAGCAGTTTAGGGTGTAGTGTGAGTGAGTGCCACGGGACTGGCTCCATTTCGTAAAATCGGGGTAGAGAGAACCCGGTACAGAGGGGAGCACACAAATCACATCATGGTTATGGGGCTAGTAGCGTTGCCCCGTGGGTGCGTGCAGTCTTAATGTCAGCCAGCTAACTCGAAGGAGAAACTCGGTAGAGAATCCGTGCTTCAGCGAAAACAGCCGCTCCTGAGGGTGGAAGCATTTTGTTGTGTGGTGTATGAGAGCACTGCAAGGGAGTCCAAAGCTATATACGAGTGAGAGTCAGACCCCAGCAAAGTTAGAACAAGGCTCCCTGTGTGTATGACTTAGCCAGCACTGCGGCCCTCCATTTGAATTGAAGTCTAATTGCGAGGGTTCTAACTCGAAGAAACAAGAGTGTGCAGAAACAGTGTTTTAGGTTCCGACGACCTCTCTGTGGGTGGAAGCAGTTTAGCGTGTACTGTGTGTGAGAGCCTCGGGACTGGTGCCATTTCGTAAAATCGGGGTAGAGACAACCCGTTACAGAAGGCAGCTCACAACTCACATCATGGTTATGCGGCTAGTAGCATTGGCCCGGGGGTGCGTGCAGGTTGAATGTCAGCCACCTAACTCGAAGGAGAAACTCGGTAGAGAATCCGTGCTTCAGCGAAAACAGCCGCTCCTGAGGGTGGAAGCATTTTGTTGTGTGCGTGTGTGAGAGCACTGCAAGGGAGTCCAAAGCTATATACGAGTGAGAGTCAGACCCCAGCAAAGTTAGAACAAGGCTCCCTGTGTGTATGACTTAGCTAGCACTGAGGCCCTCCATTTGCATGGAAGTCTAATCGCTAGGGTTCTAAGTTGAAGAAACAACAGTGTACAGAGACAGTGTTTTAGGTTCCGACGACCTCTCTGTGGGAGGAAGCAGTTTAGTGTGTGCTTTCGTTGAGAGCCGCGGGACTGGCTCCATTTCGTAAACTCGGGGTAGACACAGGCCGGTATGAAGGCAGCGCACAAATCACATCATGGTTATGGGGCTAATAGCATTGCCCCCGGGTTGCATGCAGACTGAAAGTCAGCCACCTAACTCGACGGACAAACTCGGTAGAGAATCCGTGCTTCAGCGAAAACAGGCGCTCCTGAGGGTGGAAGCCTTTTGTTGTGTGCGTGCGTGAGAGCACTGCAAGGGAGTCCAAAGCTATATACGAGTCAGACTCAGGACACATCAAAAGGCAGAGCAAGACTCCCAGTGTGTTTGATTTAGCTAGAACTGCGGCCCTCCTTTTGCATTGAAGTCGAATCGCTAGGGTTCGGACTCGAACAAACAACAGTGTACAGAAACAGTGTTTTAGATTCCGACGACCTCTCTGTGGGAGGAAGCACTTTTGGGTGTACTTTCGTTGAGAGCCACGGGACTGGCTCCATTTCGTAAAATCGGGGTAGAGACAGGCTGGTACAGGAGGTAGCGCACAAATCACATCATGGTTATGGGGCTAGTAGCATTGCCCCGGGGTTGCGTGCAGGCTGAAAGTCAGCCACCTACCTCGACGTAAAAACTCGGGAGAGAATCCGTGCTTCAGCGAAAACAGCCGCTCCTGTGGGTGGAATCATTTTGTTGTGTGCGTGCTTGAGAGCACTACAAGGGATTCCAAAGGTATATAGGAGTGAGACTCAGGACCCAGCAAAAGGCAGAACGAGGCCCCGGTGTGTTTGATTAAGCTAGCACTGAGACCCTCCATTTGCATGGAAGTCTAATCACTAGGGTTCTAACTCGAAGAAACAACAGTGTACAGAGACAGGGTTTTAGCTTCCGACGTCCTCTCTGTGGGAGGAAGCAGTTTAGGGTGTAGTGTGAGTGAGTGCCACGGGACTGGCTCCATTTCGTAAAATCGGGGTAGAGAGAACCCGGTACAGAGGGGAGCACACAAATCACATCATGGTTATGGGGCTAGTAGCGTTGCCCCGTGGGTGCGTGCAGTCTTAATGTCAGCCAGCTAACTCGAAGGAGAAACTCGGTAGAGAATCCGAGCTTCAGCGAAAACAGCCGCTCCTGAGGGTGGAAGCATTTTGTTGTGTGGTGTATGAGAGCACTGCAAGGGAGTCCAAAGCTATATACGAGTGAGAGTCAGACCCCAGCAAAGTTAGAACAAGGCTCCCTGTGTGTATGACTTAGCCAGCACTGCGGCCCTCCATTTGAATTGAAGTCTAATCGCGAGGGTTCTAACTCGAAGAAACAAGAGTGTGCAGAAACAGTGTTTTAGGGTCCGACGACCTCTCTGTGGGTGGAAGCAGTTTAGCGTGTACTGTGTGTGAGAGCCTCGGGACTGGTGCCATTTCGTAAAATCGGGGTAGAGACAACCCGTTACAGAAGGCAGCTCACAACTCACATCATGGTTATGCGGCTAGTAGCGTTGGCCCGGGGGTGCGTGCAGGCTGAATGTCAGCCACCTAACTCGAAGGAAAAACTCGGTAGAGAATCCGTGCTTCAGCGAAAACAGCCGATCCTGAGGGTGGAAGCCTTTTGTTGTGTGCGTGCGTGAGAGCACTGCAAGGGAGTCCAAAGCTATATACGAGTCAGACTCAGGACACATCAAAAGGCAGAGCAAGACTCCCAGTGTGTTTGATTTAGCTAGAACTGCGGCCCTCCTTTTGCATTGAAGTCTAATCGCTAGGGTTCGGACTCGAACAAACAACAGTGTACAGAAACAGTGTTTTAGATTCCGACGACCTCTCTGTGGGAGGAAGCACTTTTGGGTGTACTTTCGTTGAGAGCCACGGGACTGGCTCCATTTCGTAAAATCGGGGTAGAGACAGGCTGGTACAGGAGGTAGCGCACAAATCACATCATGGTTATGGGGCTAGTAGCATTGCCCCGGGGTTGCGTGCAGGCTGAAAGTCAGCCACCTACCTCGACGTAAAAACTCGGGAGAGAATCCGTGCTTCAGCGAAAACAGCCGCTCCTGTGGGTGGAATCATTTTGTTGTGTGCGTGCTTGAGAGCACTACAAGGGATTCCAAAGGTATATAGGAGTGAGACTCAGGACCCAGCAAAAGGCAGAACGAGGCCCCCGTGTGTTTGATTAAGCTAGCACTGAGACCCTCCATTTGCATGGAAGTCTAATCACTAGGGTTCTAACTCGAAGAAACAACAGTGTACAGAGACAGGGTTTTAGCTTCCGACGTCCTCTCTGTGGGAGGAAGCAGTTTAGGGTGTAGTGTGAGTGAGTGCCACGGGACTGGCTCCATTTCGTAAAATCGGGGTAGAGAGAACCCGGTACAGAGGGGAGCACACAAATCACATCATGGTTATGGGGCTAGTAGCGTTGCCCCGTGGGTGCGTGCAGTCTTAATGTCAGCCAGCTAACTCGAAGGAGAAACTCGGTAGAGAATCCGAGCTTCAGCGAAAACAGCCGCTCCTGAGGGTGGAAGCATTTTGTTGTGTGGTGTATGAGAGCACTGCAAGGGAGTCCAAAGCTATATACGAGTGAGAGTCAGACCCCAGCAAAGTTAGAACAAGGCTCCCTGTGTGTATGACTTAGCCAGCACTGCGGCCCTCCATTTGAATTGAAGTCTAATCGCGAGGGTTCTAACTCGAAGAAACAAGAGTGTGCAGAAACAGTGTTTTAGGGTCCGACGACCTCTCTGTGGGTGGAAGCAGTTTAGCGTGTACTGTGTGTGAGAGCCTCGGGACTGGTGCCATTTCGTAAAATCGGGGTAGAGACAACCCGTTACAGAAGGCAGCTCACAACTCACATCATGGTTATGCGGCTAGTAGCATTGGCCCGGGGGTGCGTGCAGGCTGAATGTCAGCCACCTAACTCGAAGGAGAAACTCGGTAGAGAATCCGTGCTTCAGCGAAAACAGCCGCTCCTGAGGGTGGAAGCATTTTGTTGTGTGCGTGTGTGAGAGCACTGCAAGGGAGTCCAAAGCTATATACGAGTGAGAGTCAGACCCCAGCAAAGTTAGAACAAGGCTCCCCGTGTGTATGACTTAGCTAGCACTGAGGCCCTCCATTTGCATGGAAGTCTAATCGCTAGGGTTCTAAGTCGAAGAAACAACAGTGTACAGAGACAGTGTTTTAGCTTCCGACGACCTCTCTGTGGGAGGAAGCAGTTTAGTGTGTGCTTTCGTTGAGAGCCGCGGGACTGGCTCCATTTCGTAAACTCGGGGTAGACACAGGCCGGTATGAAGGCAGCGCACAAATCACATCATGGTTATGGGGCTAATAGCGTTGCCCCCGGGTTGCATGCAGACTGAAAGTCAGCCACCTAACTCGACGGACAAACTCGGTAGAGAATCCGTGCTTCAGCGAAAACAGCCGCTCCTGAGGGTGGAAGCATTTTGTTGTGTGCGTGCCTGAGAGCACTGCAAAGGAGTCCAAAGCTATATACCAGTCAGCCACAGGCCATATCAAAAGGCAGAACAAGACTCCCAGTGTGTTTGATTTAGCTAGCACTGCTGGCTTCTTTTGCATGGAAGTCTACTCGCTAGCGTTCTAACTCGAGGAAACAACAGTGTACAGAAACATTGTTTTAGCTTCCGACGACCTCACTGTGGGAGGAAGCAGTTTAGGGTGTACTGTGGGTGAGAGCCAGGGGATGGGTTCCATTTCGAAAAATCGGGCTAGAGACAGGCCGATACAGAAGGCAGCTCACAAATCACATCATGGTTATGGGTCTCCTAGCGTCGCCCCGGGGGTGCGTGCAGGCTGAATATCAGCCACCTAACTAGACGGAAAAACTCGGTAGAGGATCCGTGCTTCAGTGAAAACAGCAGCTCCTGAGGGTGAAAGCATTTTGTTGTGTGCGTGCGTGAGAGCACTGCCAGGGATTCCAAAGGTATATACGAGTGAGACTCAGGCCCCAGCAAAAGGCAGAACAAGACTCCCCGTGTGTTTAATTTAGCCAGCACTGCGGCCCTCCATTTGAATTGAAGTCTAATCGCGAGGGTTCTAACTCGAAGAAACAAGAGTGTGCAGAAACAGTGTTTTAGATTCCGACGACCTCTCTGTGGGTGGAAGCAGTTTAGCGTGTACTGTGTGTGAGAGCCTCGGGACTGGTGCCATTTCGTAAAATCGGGGTAGAGACAACCCGTTACAGAAGGCAGCTCACAACTCACATCATGGTTATGCGGCTAGTAGCGTTGGCCCAGGGGTGCGTGCACGCTGAATGTCAGCCACCTAACTCGAAGGAAAAACTCGGTAGAGAATCCGTGCTTCAGCGAAAACAGCCGATCCTGAGGGTGGAAGCCTTTTGTTGTGTGCGTGTGTGAGAGCACTGCAAGGGAGTCCAAAGCTATATACGAGTCAGACTCAGGACACATCAAAAGGCAGAGCAAGACTCCCAGTGTGTTTGATTTAGCTAGAACTGCGGCCCTCCTTTTGCATTGAAGTCTAATCGCTAGGGTTCGGACTCGAACAAACAACAGTGTACAGAAACAGTGTTTTAGAGTCCGACGACCTCTCTGTGGGAGGAAGCACTTTTGGGTGTACTTTCGTTGAGAGCCACGGGACTGGCTCCATTTCGTAAAATCGGGGTAGAGACAGGCTGGTACAGGAGGTAGCGCACAAATCACATCATGGTTATGGGGCTAGTAGCATTGCCCCGGGGTTGCGTGCAGGCTGAAAGTCAGCCACCTACCTCGACGTAAAAACTCGGGAGAGAATCCGTGCTTCAGCGAAAACAGCCGCTCCTGTGGGTGGAATCATTTTGTTGTGTGCGTGCTTGAGAGCACTACAAGGGATTCCAAAGGTATATAGGAGTGAGACTCAGGACCCAGCAAAAGGCAGAACGAGGCCCCGGTGTGTTTGATTAAGCTAGCACTGAGACCCTCCATTTGCATGGAAGTCTAATCACTAGGGTTCTAACTCGAAGAAACAACAGTGTACAGAGACAGGGTTTTAGCTTCCGACGTCCTCTCTGTGGGAGGAAGCAGTTTAGGGTGTAGTGTGAGTGAGTGCCACGGGACTGGCTCCATTTCGTAAAATCGGGGTAGAGAGAACCCGGTACAGAGGGGAGCACACAAATCACATCATTGTTATGGGGCTAGTAGCGTTGCCCCGTGGGTGCGTGCAGTCTTAATGTCAGCCAGCTAACTCGAAGGAAAAACTCGGTAGAGGATCCGTGCTTCAGTGAAAACAGCAGCTCCTGAGGGTGAAAGCATTTTGTTGTGTGCGTACGTGAGAGCACTGCAAGGGATTCCAAAGGTATATACGAGTGAGACTCAGGCCCCAGCAAAAGGCAGAACAAGACTCCCCGTGTGTTTAATTTAGCCAGCACTTCGGTCCTCCATTTGAATTGAAGTCTAATCGCGAGGGTTCTAACTCGAAGAAACAAGAGTGTGCAGAAACAGTGTTTTAGATTCCGACGACCTCTCTGTGGGTGGAAGCAGTTTAGCGTGTACTGTGTGTGAGAGCCTCGGGACTGGTGCCATTTCGTAAAATCGGGGTAGAGACAACCCGTTACAGAAGGCAGCTCACAACTCACATCATGGTTATGCGGCTAGTAGCGTTGGCCCGGGGGTGCGTGCAGGCTGATTGTCAGCCACCTAACTCGAAGGAAAAACTCGGTAGAGAATCCGTGCTTCAGCGAAAACAGCCGATCCTGAGGGTGGAAGCCTTTTGTTGTGTGCGTGCGTGAGAGCACTGCAAGGGAGTCCAAAGCTATATACGAGTCAAACTCAGGACACATCAAAAGGCAGAGCAAGACTCCCAGTGTGTTTGATTTAGCTAGAACTGCGGCCCTCCTTTTGCATTGAAGTCTAATCGCTAGGGTTCGGACTCGAACAAACAACAGTGTACAGAAACAGTGTTTTAGATTCCGACGACCTCTCTGTGGGAGGAAGCACTTTTGGGTGTACTTTCGTTGAGAGCCACGGGACTGGCTCCATTTCGTAAAATCGGGGTAGAGACAGGCTGGTACAGGAGGTAGCGCACAAATCACATCATGGTTATGGGGCTAGTAGCATTGCCCCGGGGTTGCGTGCAGGCTGAAAGTCAGCCACCTACCTCGACGTAAAAACTCGGGAGAGAATCCGTGCTTCAGCGAAAACAGCCGCTCCTGTGGGTGGAATCATTTTGTTGTGTGCGTGCTTGAGAGCACTACAAGGGATTCCAAAGGTATATAGGAGTGAGACTCAGGACCCAGCAAAAGGCAGAACGAGGCCCCGGTGTGTTTGATTAAGCTAGCACTGAGACCCTCCATTTGCATGGAAGTCTAATCACTAGGGTTCTAACTCGAAGAAACAACAGTGTACAGAGACAGGGTTTTAGCTTCCGACGTCCTCTCTGTGGGAGGAAGCAGTTTAGGGTGTAGTGTGAGTGAGTGCCACGGGACTGGCTCCATTTCGTAAAATCGGGGTAGAGAGAACCCGGTACAGAGGGGAGCACACAAATCACATCATGGTTATGGGGCTAGTAGCGTTGCCCCGTGGGTGCGTGCAGTCTTAATGTCAGCCAGCTAACTCGAAGGAGAAACTCGGTAGAGAATCCGTGCTTCAGCGAAAACAGCCGCTCCTGAGGGTGGAAGCATTTTGTTGTGTGGTGTATGAGAGCACTGCAAGGGAGTCCAAAGCTATATACGAGTGAGAGTCAGACCCCAGCAAAGTTAGAACAAGGCTCCCTGTGTGTATGACTTAGCCAGCACTGCGGCCCTCCATTTGAATTGAAGTCTAATCGCGAGGGTTCTAACTCGAAGAAACAAGAGTGTGCAGAAACAGTGTTTTAGGTTCCGACGACCTCTCTGTGGGTGGAAGCAGTTTAGCGTGTACTGTGTGTGAGAGCCTCGGGACTGGTGCCATTTCGTAAAATCGGGGTAGAGACAACCCGTTACAGAAGGCAGCTCACAACTCACATCATGGTTATGCGGCTAGTAGCATTGGCCCGGGGGTGCGTGCAGGCTGAATGTCAGCCACCTAACTCGAAGGAGAAACTCGGTAGAGAATCCGTGCTTCAGCGAAAACAGCCGCTCCTGAGGGTGGAAGCATTTTGTTGTGTGCGTGTGTGAGAGCACTGCAAGGGAGTCCAAAGCTATATACGAGTGAGAGTCAGACCCCAGCAAAGTTAGAACAAGGCTCCCCGTGTGTATGACTTAGCTAGCACTGAGGCCCTCCATTTGCATGGAAGTCTAATCGCTAGGGTTCTAAGTCGAAGAAACAACAGTGTACAGAGACAGTGTTTTAGCTTCCGACGACCTCTCTGTGGGAGGAAGCAGTTTAGTGTGTGCTTTCGTTGAGAGCCGCGGGACTGGCTCCATTTCGTAAACTCGGGGTAGACACAGGCCGGTATGAAGGCAGCGCACAAATCACATCATGGTTATGGGGCTAATAGCGTTGCCCCCGGGTTGCATGCAGACTGAAAGTCAGCCACCTAACTCGACGGACAAACTCGGTAGAGAATCCGTGCTTCAGCGAAAACAGCCGCTCCTGAGGGTGGAAGCATTTTGTTGTGTGCGTGCCTGAGAGCACTGCAAAGGAGTCCAAAGCTATATACCAGTCAGCCACAGGCCATATCAAAAGGCAGAACAAGACTCCCAGTGTGTTTGATTTAGCTAGCACTGCTGGCTTCTTTTGCATGGAAGTCTACTCGCTAGCGTTCTAACTCGAGGAAACAACAGTGTACAGAAACATTGTTTTAGCTTCCGACGACCTCACTGTGGGAGGAAGCAGTTTAGGGTGTACTGTGGGTGAGAGCCAGGGGATGGGTTCCATTTCGAAAAATCGGGCTAGAGACAGGCCGATACAGAAGGCAGCTCACAAATCACATCATGGTTATGGGTCTCCTAGCGTCGCCCCGGGGGTGCGTGCAGGCTGAATATCAGCCACCTAACTAGACGGAAAAACTCGGTAGAGGATCCGTGCTTCAGTGAAAACAGCAGCTCCTGAGGGTGAAAGCATTTTGTTGTGTGCGTGCGTGAGAGCACTGCCAGGGATTCCAAAGGTATATACGAGTGAGACTCAGGCCCCAGCAAAAGGCAGAACAAGACTCCCCGTGTGTTTAATTTAGCCAGCACTGCGGCCCTCCATTTGAATTGAAGTCTAATCGCGAGGGTTCTAACTCGAAGAAACAAGAGTGTGCAGAAACAGTGTTTTAGATTCCGACGACCTCTCTGTGGGTGGAAGCAGTTTAGCGTGTACTGTGTGTGAGAGCCTCGGGACTGGTGCCATTTCGTAAAATCGGGGTAGAGACAACCCGTTACAGAAGGCAGCTCACAACTCACATCATGGTTATGCGGCTAGTAGCGTTGGCCCAGGGGTGCGTGCAGGCTGAATGTCAGCCACCTAACTCGAAGGAAAAACTCGGTAGAGAATCCGTGCTTCAGCGAAAACAGCCGATCCTGAGGGTGGAAGCCTTTTGTTGTGTGCGTGTGTGAGAGCACTGCAAGGGAGTCCAAAGCTATATACGAGTCAGACTCAGGACACATCAAAAGGCAGAGCAAGACTCCCAGTGTGTTTGATTTAGCTAGAACTGCGGCCCTCCTTTTGCATTGAAGTCTAATCGCTAGGGTTCGGACTCGAACAAACAACAGTGTACAGAAACAGTGTTTTAGAGTCCGACGACCTCTCTGTGGGAGGAAGCACTTTTGGGTGTACTTTCGTTGAGAGCCACGGGACTGGCTCCATTTCGTAAAATCGGGGTAGAGACAGGCTGGTACAGGAGGTAGCGCACAAATCACATCATGGTTATGGGGCTAGTAGCATTGCCCCGGGGTTGCGTGCAGGCTGAAAGTCAGCCACCTACCTCGACGTAAAAACTCGGGAGAGAATCCGTGCTTCAGCGAAAACAGCCGCTCCTGTGGGTGGAATCATTTTGTTGTGTGCGTGCTTGAGAGCACTACAAGGGATTCCAAAGGTATATAGGAGTGAGACTCAGGACCCAGCAAAAGGCAGAACGAGGCCCCGGTGTGTTTGATTAAGCTAGCACTGAGACCCTCCATTTGCATGGAAGTCTAATCACTAGGGTTCTAACTCGAAGAAACAACAGTGTACAGAGACAGGGTTTTAGCTTCCGACGTCCTCTCTGTGGGAGGAAGCAGTTTAGGGTGTAGTGTGAGTGAGTGCCACGGGACTGGCTCCATTTCGTAAAATCGGGGTAGAGAGAACCCGGTACAGAGGGGAGCACACAAATCACATCATGGTTATGGGGCTAGTAGCGTTGCCCCGTGGGTGCGTGCAGTCTTAATGTCAGCCAGCTAACTCGAAGGAGAAACTCGGTAGAGAATCCGTGCTTCAGCGAAAACAGCCGCTCCTGAGGGTGGAAGCATTTTGTTGTGTGGTGTATGAGAGCACTGCAAGGGAGTCCAAAGCTATATACGAGTGAGAGTCAGACCCCAGCAAAGTTAGAACAAGGCTCCCTGTGTGTATGACTTAGCCAGCACTGCGGCCCTCCATTTGAATTGAAGTCTAATTGCGAGGGTTCTAACTCGAAGAAACAAGAGTGTGCAGAAACAGTGTTTTAGGTTCCGACGACCTCTCTGTGGGTGGAAGCAGTTTAGCGTGTACTGCGTGTGAGAGCCTCGGGACTGGTGCCATTTCGTAAAATCGGGGTAGAGACAACCCGTTACAGAAGGCAGCTCACAACTCACATCATGGTTATGCGGCTAGTAGCATTGGCCCGGGGGTGCGTGCAGGCTGAATGTCAGCCACCTAACTCGAAGGAGAAACTCGGTAGAGAATCCGTGCTTCAGCGAAAACAGCCGCTCCTGAGGGTGGAAGCATTTTGTTGTGTGCGTGTGTGAGAGCACTGCAAGGGAGTCCAAAGCTATATACGAGTGAGAGTCAGACCCCAGCAAAGTTAGAACAAGGCTCCCCGTGTGTATGACTTAGCTAGCACTGAGGCCCTCCATTTGCATGGAAGTCTAATCGCTAGGGTTCTAAGTCGAAGAAACAACAGTGTACAGAGACAGTGTTTTAGCTTCCGACGACCTCTCTGTGGGAGGAAGCAGTTTAGTGTGTGCTTTCGTTGCGAGCCGCGGGACTGGCTCCATTTCGTAAACTCGGTGTAGACACAGGCCGGTATAAAGGCAGCGCACAAATCACATCATGGTTATGGGGCTAATAGCGTTGCCCCCGGGTTGCATGCAGACTGAAAGTCAGCCACCTAACTCGACGGACAAACTCGGTAGAGAATCCGTGCTTCAGCGAAAACAGCCACTCCTGAGGGTGGAAGCATTTTGTTGCGTGCGTGCCTGAGAGCACTGCAAAGGAGTCCAAAGCTATATACCAGTCAGCCACAGGCCATATCAAAAGGCAGAACAAGACTCCCAGTGTGTTTGATTTAGCTAGCACTGCTGGCTTCTTTTGCATGGAAGTCTACTCGCTAGCGTTCTAACTCGAGGAAACAACAGTGTACAGAAACATTGTTTTAGCTTCCGACGACCTCATTGTGGGAGAAAGCAGTTTAGGGTGTACTGTGGGTGAGAGCCAGGGGATGGGTTCCATTTCGAAAAATCGGGCTAGAGACAGGCCGATACAGAAGGCAGCTCACAAATCACATCATGGTTATGGGTCTCCTAGCGTCACCCCGGGGGTGCGTGCAGGCTGAATATCAGCCACCTAACTAGATGGAAAAACTCGGTAGAGGATCCGTGCTTCAGTGAAAACAGCAGCTCCTGAGGGTGAAAGCATTTTGTTCTGTGCGTACGTGAGAGCACTGCAAGGGATTCCAAAGGTATATACGAGTGAGACTCAGGCCCCAGCAAAAGGCAGAACAAGACTCCCCGTGTGTTTAATTTAGCCAGCACTGCGGCCCTCCATTTGAATTGAAGTCTAATCGCGAGGGTTCTAACTCGAAGAAACAAGAGTGTGCAGAAACAGTGTTTTAGATTCCGACGACCTCTCTGTGGGTGGAAGCAGTTTAGCGTGTACTGTGTGTGAGAGCCTCGGGACTGGTGCCATTTCGTAAAATCGGGGTAGAGACAACCCGTTACAGAAGGCAGCTCACAACTCACATCATGGTTATGCGGCTAGTAGCGTTGGCCCGGGGGTGCGTGCAGGCTGAATGTCAGCCACCTAACTCGAAGGAAAAACTCGGTAGAGAATCCGTGCTTCAGCGAAAACAGCCGATCCTGAGGGTGGAAGCCTTTTGTTGTGTGCGTGCGTGAGAGCACTGCAAGGGAGTCCAAAGCTATATACGAGTCAGACTCAGGACACATCAAAAGGCAGAGCAAGACTCCCAGTGTGTTTGATTTAGCTAGAACTGCGGCCCTCCTTTTGCATTGAAGTCTAATCGCTAGGGTTCGGACTCGAACAAACAACAGTGTACAGAAACAGTGTTTTAGAGTCCGACGACCTCTCTGTGGGAGGAAGCACTTTTGGGTGTACTTTCGTTGAGAGCCACGGGACTGGCTCCATTTCGTAAAATCGGGGTAGAGACAGGCTGGTACAGGAGGTAGCGCACAAATCACATCATGGTTATGGGGCTAGTAGCATTGCCCCGGGGTTGCGTGCAGGCTGAAAGTCAGCCACCTACCTCGACATAAAAACTCGGGAGAGAATCCGTGCTTTAGCGAAAACAGCCGCTCCTGTGGGTGGAATCATTTTGTTGTGTGCGTGCTTGAGAGCACTACAAGGGATTCCAAAGGTATATAGGAGTGAGACTCAGGACCCAGCAAAAGGCAGAACGAGGCCCCGGTGTGTTTGATTAAGCTAGCACTGAGACCCTCCATTTGCATGGAAGTCTAATCACTAGGGTTCTAACTCGAAGAAACAACAGTGTACAGAGACAGGGTTTTAGCTTCCGACGTCCTCTCTGTGGGAGGAAGCAGTTTAGGGTGTAGTGTGAGTGAGTGCCACGGGACTGGCTCCATTTCGTAAAATCGGGGTAGAGAGAACCCGGTACAGAGGGGAGCACACAAATCACATCATGGTTATGGGGCTAGTAGCGTTGCCCCGTGGGTGCGTGCAGTCTTAATGTCAGCCAGCTAACTCGAAGGAGAAACTCGGTAGAGAATCCGTGCTTCAGCGAAAACAGCCGCTCCTGAGGGTGGAAGCATTTTGTTGTGTGGTGTATGAGAGCACTGCAAGGGAGTCCAAAGCTATATACGAGTGAGAGTCAGACCCCAGCAAAGTTAGAACAAGGCTCCCTGTGTGTATGACTTAGCCAGCACTGCGGCCCTCCATTTGAATTGAAGTCTAATTGCGAGGGTTCTAACTCGAAGAAACAAGAGTGTGCAGAAACAGTGTTTTAGGTTCCGACGACCTCTCTGTGGGTGGAAGCATTTTAGCGTGTACTGCATGTGAGAGCCTCGGGACTGGTGCCATTTCGTAAAATCGGGGTAGAGACAACCCGTTACAGAAGGCAGCTCACAACTCACATCATGGTTATGCGGCTAGTAGCATTGGCCCGGGGGTGCGTGCAGGCTGAATGTCAGCCACCTAACTCGAAGGAGAAACTCGGTAGAGAATCCGTGCTTCAGCGAAAACAGCCGCTCCTGAGGGTGGAAGCATTTTGTTGTGTGCGTGTGTGAGAGCACTGCAAGGGAGTCCAAAGCTATATACGAGTGAGAGTCAGACCCCAGCAAAGTTAGAACAAGGCTCCCCGTGTGTATGACTTAGCTAGCACTGAGGCCCTCCATTTGCATGGAAGTCTAATCGCTAGGGTTCTAAGTCGAAGAAACAACAGTGTACAGAGACAGTGTTTTAGCTTCCGACGACCTCTCTGTGGGAGGAAGCAGTTTAGTGTGTGCTTTCGTTGAGAGCCGCGGGACTGGCTCCATTTCGTAAACTCGGGGTAGACACAGGCCGGTATGAAGGCAGCGCACAAATCACATCATGGTTATGGGGCTAATAGCGTTGCCCCCGGGTTGCATGCAGACTGAAAGTCAGCCACCTAACTCGACGGACAAACTCGGTAGAGAATCCGTGCTTCAGCGAAAACAGCCGCTCCTGAGGGTGGAAGCATTTTGTTGTGTGCGTGCCTGAGAGCACTGCAAAGGAGTCCAAAGCTATATACCAGTCAGCCACAGGCCATATCAAAAGGCAGAACAAGACTCCCAGTGTGTTTGATTTAGCTAGCACTGCTGGCTTCTTTTGCATGGAAGTCTACTCGCTAGCGTTCTAACTCGAGGAAACAACAGTGTACAGAAACATTGTTTTAGCTTCCGACGACCTCACTGTGGGAGGAAGCAGTTTAGGGTGTACTGTGGGTGAGAGCCAGGGGATGGGTTCCATTTCGAAAAATCGGGCTAGAGACAGGCCGATACAGAAGGCAGCTCACAAATCACATCATGGTTATGGGTCTCCTAGCGTCGCCCCGGGGGTGCGTGCAGGCTGAATATCAGCCACCTAACTAGACGGAAAAACTCGGTAGAGGATCCGTGCTTCAGTGAAAACAGCAGCTCCTGAGGGTGAAAGCATTTTGTTGTGTGCGTGCGTGAGAGCACTGCCAGGGATTCCAAAGGTATATACGAGTGAGACTCAGGCCCCAGCAAAAGGCAGAACAAGACTCCCCGTGTGTTTAATTTAGCCAGCACTGCGTCCCTCCATTTGAATTGAAGTCTAATCGCGAGGGTTCTAACTCGAAGAAACAAGAGTGTGCAGAAACAGTGTTTTAGATTCCGACGACCTCTCTGTGGGTGGAAGCAGTTTAGCGTGTACTGTGTGTGAGAGCCTCGGGACTGGTGCCATTTCGTAAAATCGGGGTAGAGACAACCCGTTACAGAAGGCAGCTCACAACTCACATCATGGTTATGCGGCTAGTAGCATTGGCCCGGGTGTGCGTGCAGGCTGAATGTCAGCCACCTAACTCGAAGGAAAAACTCGGTAGAGAATCCGTGCTTCAGCGAAAACAGCCGATCCTGAGGGTGGAAGCCTTTTGTTGTGTGCGTGCGTGAGAGCACTGGAAGGGAGTCCAAAGCTATATACGAGTCAGACTCAGGACACATCAAAAGGCAGAGCAAGACTCCCAGTGTGTTTGATTTAGCTAGAACTGCGGCCCTCCTTTTGCATTGAAGTCTAATCGCTAGGGTTCGGACTCGAACAAACAACAGTGTACAGAAACAGTGTTTTAGAGTCCGACGACCTCTCTGTGGGAGGAAGCACTTTTGGGTGTACTTTCGTTGAGAGCCACGGGACTGGCTCCATTTCGTAAAATCGGGGTAGAGACAGGCTGGTACAGGAGGTAGCGCACAAATCACATCATGGTTATGGGGCTAGTAGCATTGCCCCGGGGTTGCGTGCAGGCTGAAAGTCAGCCACCTACCTCGACGTAAAAACTCGGGAGAGAATCCGTGCTTCAGCGAAAACAGCCGCTCCTGTGTGTGGAATCATTTTGTTGTGTGCGTGCTTGAGAGCACTACAAGGGATTCCAAAGGTATATAGGAGTGAGACTCAGGACCCAGCAAAAGGCAGAACGAGGCCCCCGTGTGTTTGATTAAGCTAGCACTGAGACCCTCCATTTGCATGGAAGTCTAATCACTAGGGTTCTAACTCGAAGAAACAACAGTGTACAGAGACAGGGTTTTAGCTTCCGACGTCCTCTCTGTGGGAGGAAGCAGTTTAGGGTGTAGTGTGAGTGAGTGCCACGGGACTGGCTCCATTTCGTAAAATCGGGGTAGAGAGAACCCGGTACAGAGGGGAGCACACAAATCACATCATGGTTATGGGGCTAGTAGCGTTGCCCCGTGGGTGCGTGCAGTCTTAATGTCAGCCAGCTAACTCGAAGGAGAAACTCGGTAGAGAATCCGAGCTTCAGCGAAAACAGCCGCTCCTGAGGGTGGAAGCATTTTGTTGTGTGGTGTATGAGAGCACTGCAAGGGAGTCCAAAGCTATATACGAGTGAGAGTCAGACCCCAGCAAAGTTAGAACAAGGCTCCCTGTGTGTATGACTTAGCCAGCACTGCGGCCCTCCATTTGAATTGAAGTCTAATCGCGAGGGTTCTAACTCGAAGAAACAAGAGTGTGCAGAAACAGTGTTTTAGGTTCCGACGACCTCTCTGTGGGTGGAAGCAGTTTAGCGTGTACTGTGTGTGAGAGCCTCGGGACTGGTGCCATTTCGTAAAATCGGGGTAGAGACAACCCGTTACAGAAGGCAGCTCACAACTCACATCATGGTTATGCGGCTAGTAGCATTGGCCCGGGGGTGCGTGCAGGCTGAATGTCAGCCACCTAACTCGAAGGAGAAACTCGGTAGAGAATCCGTGCTTCAGCGAAAACAGCCGCTCCTGAGGGTGGAAGCATTTTGTTGTGTGCGTGTGTGAGAGCACTGCAAGGGAGTCCAAAGCTATATACGAGTGAGAGTCAGACCCCAGCAAAGTTAGAACAAGGCTCCCCGTGTGTATGACTTAGCTAGCACTGAGGCCCTCCATTTGCATGGAAGTCTAATCGCTAGGGTTCTAAGTCGAAGAAACAACAGTGTACAGAGACAGTGTTTTAGCTTCCGACGACCTCTCTGTGGGAGGAAGCAGTTTAGTGTGTGCTTTCGTTGAGAGCCGCGGGACTGGCTCCATTTCGTAAACTCGGGGTAGACACAGGCCGGTATGAAGGCAGCGCACAAATCACATCATGGTTATGGGGCTAATAGCGTTGCCCCCGGGTTGCATGCAGACTGAAAGTCAGCCACCTAACTCGACGGACAAACTCGGTAGAGAATCCGTGCTTCAGCGAAAACAGCCGCTCCTGAGGGTGGAAGCATTTTGTTGTGTGCGTGCCTGAGAGCACTGCAAAGGAGTCCAAAGCTATATACCAGTCAGCCACAGGCCATATCAAAAGGCAGAACAAGACTCCCAGTGTGTTTGATTTAGCTAGCACTGCTGGCTTCTTTTGCATGGAAGTCTACTCGCTAGCGTTCTAACTCGAGGAAACAACAGTGTACAGAAACATTGTTTTAGCTTCCGACGACCTCACTGTGGGAGGAAGCAGTTTAGGGTGTACTGTGGGTGAGAGCCAGGGGATGGGTTCCATTTCGAAAAATCGGGCTAGAGACAGGCCGATACAGAAGGCAGCTCACAAATCACATCATGGTTATGGGTCTCCTAGCGTCGCCCCGGGGGTGCGTGCAGGCTGAATATCAGCCACCTAACTAGACGGAAAAACTCGGTAGAGGATCCGTGCTTCAGTGAAAACAGCAGCTCCTGAGGGTGAAAGCATTTTGTTGTGTGCGTGCGTGAGAGCACTGCCAGGGATTCCAAAGGTATATACGAGTGAGACTCAGGCCCCAGCAAAAGGCAGAACAAGACTCCCCGTGTGTTTAATTTAGCCAGCACTGCGGCCCTCCATTTGAATTGAAGTCTAATCGCGAGGGTTCTAACTCGAAGAAACAAGAGTGTGCAGAAACAGTGTTTTAGATTCCGACGACCTCTCTGGGTGGAAGCAGTTTAGCGTGTACTGTGTGTGAGAGCCTCGGGACTGGTGCCATTTCGTAAAATCGGGGTAGAGACAACCCGTTACAGAAGGCAGCTCACAACTCACATCATGGTTATGCGGCTAGTAGCATTGGCCCGGGTGTGCGTGCAGGCTGAATGTCAGCCACCTAACTCGAAGGAAAAACTCGGTAGAGAATCCGTGCTTCAGCGAAAACAGCCGATCCTGAGGGTGGAAGCCTTTTGTTGTGTGCGTGCGTGAGAGCACTGCAAGGGAGTCCAAAGCTATATACGAGTCAGACTCAGGACACATCAAAAGGCAGAGCAAGACTCCCAGTGTGTTTGATTTAGCTAGAACTGCGGCCCTCCTTTTGCATTGAAGTCTAATCGCTAGGGTTCGGACTCGAACAAACAACAGTGTACAGAAACAGTGTTTTAGATTCCGACGACCTCTCTGTGGTAGCAAGCACTTTTGGGTGTACTTTCGTTGAGAGCCACGGGACTGGCTCCATTTCGTAAAATCGGGGTAGAGACAGGCTGGTACAGGAGGTAGCGCACAAATCACATCATGGTTATGGGGCTAGTAGCATTGCCCCGGGGTTGCGTGCAGGCTGAAAGTCAGCCACCTACCTCGACGTAAAAACTCGGGAGAGAATCCGTGCTTCAGCGAAAACAGCCGCTCCTGTGGGTGGAATCATTTTGTTGTGTGCGTGCTTGAGAGCACTACAAGGGATTCCAAAGGTATATAGGAGTGAGACTCAGGACCCAGCAAAAGGCAGAACGAGGCCCCGGTGTGTTTGATTAAGCTAGCACTGAGACCCTCCATTTGCATGGAAGTCTAATCACTAGGGTTCTAACTCGAAGAAACAACAGTGTACAGAGACAGGGTTTTAGCTTCCGACGTCCTCTCTGTGGGAGGAAGCAGTTTAGGGTGTAGTGTGAGTGAGTGCCACGGGACTGGCTCCATTTCGTAAAATCGGGGTAGAGAGAACCCGGTACAGAGGGGAGCACACAAATCACATCATGGTTATGGGGCTAGTAGCGTTGCCCCGTGGGTGCGTGCAGTCTTAATGTCAGCCAGCTAACTCGAAGGAGAAACTCGGTAGAGAATCCGAGCTTCAGCGAAAACAGCCGCTCCTGAGGGTGGAAGCATTTTGTTGTGTGGTGTATGAGAGCACTGCAAGGGAGTCCAAAGCTATATACGAGTGAGAGTCAGACCCCAGCAAAGTTAGAACAAGGCTCCCTGTGTGTATGACTTAGCCAGCACTGCGGCCCTCCATTTGAATTGAAGTCTAATCGCGAGGGTTCTAACTCGAAGAAACAAGAGTGTGCAGAAACAGTGTTTTAGGGTCCGACGACCTCTCTGTGGGTGGAAGCAGTTTAGCGTGTACTGTGTGTGAGAGCCTCGGGACTGGTGCCATTTCGTAAAATCGGGGTAGAGACAACCCGTTACAGAAGGCAGCTCACAACTCACATCATGGTTATGCGGCTAGTAGCGTTGGCCCGGGGGTGCGTGCAGGCTGAATGTCAGCCACCTAACTCGAAGGAAAAACTCGGTAGAGAATCCGTGCTTCAGCGAAAACAGCCGATCCTGAGGGTGGAAGCCTTTTGTTGTGTGCGTGCGTGAGAGCACTGCAAGGGAGTCCAAAGCTATATACGAGTCAGACTCAGGACACATCAAAAGGCAGAGCAAGACTCCCAGTGTGTTTGATTTAGCTAGAACTGCGGCCCTCCTTTTGCATTGAAGTCTAATCGCTAGGGTTCGGACTCGAACAAACAACAGTGTACAGAAACAGTGTTTTAGAGTCCGACGACCTCTCTGTGGGAGGAAGCACTTTTGGGTGTACTTTCGTTGAGAGCCACGGGACTGGCTCCATTTCGTAAAATCGGGGTAGAGACAGGCTGGTACAGGAGGTAGCGCACAAATCACATCATGGTTATGGGGCTAGTAGCATTGCCCCGGGGTTGCGTGCAGGCTGAAAGTCAGCCACCTACCTCGACGTAAAAACTCGGGAGAGAATCCGTGCTTCAGCGAAAACAGCCGCTCCTGTGTGTGGAATCATTTTGTTGTGTGCGTGCTTGAGAGCACTACAAGGGATTCCAAAGGTATATAGGAGTGAGACTCAGGACCCAGCAAAAGGCAGAACGAGGCCCCCGTGTGTTTGATTAAGCTAGCACTGAGACCCTCCATTTGCATGGAAGTCTAATCACTAGGGTTCTAACTCGAAGAAACAACAGTGTACAGAGACAGGGTTTTAGCTTCCGACGTCCTCTCTGTGGGAGGAAGCAGTTTAGGGTGTAGTGTGAGTGAGTGCCACGGGACTGGCTCCATTTCGTAAAATCGGGGTAGAGAGAACCCGGTACAGAGGGGAGCACACAAATCACATCATGGTTATGGGGCTAGTAGCGTTGCCCCGTGGGTGCGTGCAGTCTTAATGTCAGCCAGCTAACTCGAAGGAGAAACTCGGTAGAGAATCCGAGCTTCAGCGAAAACAGCCGCTCCTGAGGGTGGAAGCATTTTGTTGTGTGGTGTATGAGAGCACTGCAAGGGAGTCCAAAGCTATATACGAGTGAGAGTCAGACCCCAGCAAAGTTAGAACAAGGCTCCCTGTGTGTATGACTTAGCCAGCACTGCGGCCCTCCATTTGAATTGAAGTCTAATCGCGAGGGTTCTAACTCGAAGAAACAAGAGTGTGCAGAAACAGTGTTTTAGGTTCCGACGACCTCTCTGTGGGTGGAAGCAGTTTAGCGTGTACTGTGTGTGAGAGCCTCGGGACTGGTGCCATTTCGTAAAATCGGGGTAGAGACAACCCGTTACAGAAGGCAGCTCACAACTCACATCATGGTTATGCGGCTAGTAGCATTGGCCCGGGGGTGCGTGCAGGCTGAATGTCAGCCACCTAACTCGAAGGAGAAACTCGGTAGAGAATCCGTGCTTCAGCGAAAACAGCCGCTCCTGAGGGTGGAAGCATTTTGTTGTGTGCGTGTGTGAGAGCACTGCAAGGGAGTCCAAAGCTATATACGAGTGAGAGTCAGACCCCAGCAAAGTTAGAACAAGGCTCCCCGTGTGTATGACTTAGCTAGCACTGAGGCCCTCCATTTGCATGGAAGTCTAATCGCTAGGGTTCTAAGTCGAAGAAACAACAGTGTACAGAGACAGTGTTTTAGCTTCCGACGACCTCTCTGTGGGAGGAAGCAGTTTAGTGTGTGCTTTCGTTGAGAGCCGCGGGACTGGCTCCATTTCGTAAACTCGGGGTAGACACAGGCCGGTATGAAGGCAGCGCACAAATCACATCATGGTTATGGGGCTAATAGCGTTGCCCCCGGGTTGCATGCAGACTGAAAGTCAGCCACCTAACTCGACGGACAAACTCGGTAGAGAATCCGTGCTTCAGCGAAAACAGCCGCTCCTGAGGGTGGAAGCATTTTGTTGTGTGCGTGCCTGAGAGCACTGCAAAGGAGTCCAAAGCTATATACCAGTCAGCCACAGGCCATATCAAAAGGCAGAACAAGACTCCCAGTGTGTTTGATTTAGCTAGCACTGCTGGCTTCTTTTGCATGGAAGTCTACTCGCTAGCGTTCTAACTCGAGGAAACAACAGTGTACAGAAACATTGTTTTAGCTTCCGACGACCTCACTGTGGGAGGAAGCAGTTTAGGGTGTACTGTGGGTGAGAGCCAGGGGATGGGTTCCATTTCGAAAAATCGGGCTAGAGACAGGCCGATACAGAAGGCAGCTCACAAATCACATCATGGTTATGGGTCTCCTAGCGTCGCCCCGGGGGTGCGTGCAGGCTGAATATCAGCCACCTAACTAGACGGAAAAACTCGGTAGAGGATCCGTGCTTCAGTGAAAACAGCAGCTCCTGAGGGTGAAAGCATTTTGTTGTGTGCTTGCGTGAGAGCACTGCCAGGGATTCCAAAGGTATATACGAGTGAGACTCAGGCCCCAGCAAAAGGCAGAACAAGACTCCCCGTGTGTTTAATTTAGCCAGCACTGCGGCCCTCCATTTGAATTGAAGTCTAATCGCGAGGGTTCTAACTCGAAGAAACAAGAGTGTGCAGAAACAGTGTTTTAGATTCCGACGACCTCTCTGTGGGTGGAAGCAGTTTAGCGTGTACTGTGTGTGAGAGCCTCGGGACTGGTGCCATTTCGTAAAATCGGGGTAGAGACAACCCGTTACAGAAGGCAGCTCACAACTCACATCATGGTTATGCGGCTAGTAGCGTTGGCCCGGGGGTGCGTGCAGGCTGAATGTCAGCCACCTAACTCGAAGGAAAAACTCGGTAGAGAATCCGTGCTTCAGCGAAAACAGCCGATCCTGAGGGTGGAAGCCTTTTGTTGTGTGCGTGCGTGAGAGCACTGCAAGGGAGTCCAAAGCTATATACGAGTCAGACTCAGGACACATCAAAAGGCAGAGCAAGACTCCCAGTGTGTTTGATTTAGCTAGAACTGCGGCGCTCCTTTTGCATTGAAGTCTAATCGCTAGGGTTCGGACTCGAACAAACAACAGTGTACAGAAACAGTGTTTTAGATTCCGACGACCTCTCTGTGGGAGGAAGCACTTTTGGGTGTACTTTCGTTGAGAGCCACGGGACTGGCTCCATTTCGTAAAATCGGGGTAGAGACAGGCTGGTACAGGAGGTAGCGCACAAATCACATCATGGTTATGGGGCTAGTAGCATTGCCCCGGGGTTGCGTGCAGGCTGAAAGTCAGCCACCTACCTCGACGTAAAAACTCGGGAGAGAATCCGTGCTTCAGCGAAAACAGCCGCTCCTGTGTGTGGAATCATTTTGTTGTGTGCGTGCTTGAGAGCACTACAAGGGATTCCAAAGGTATATAGGAGTGAGACTCAGGACCCAGCAAAAGGCAGAACGAGGCCCCCGTGTGTTTGATTAAGCTAGCACTGAGACCCTCCATTTGCATGGAAGTCTAATCACTAGGGTTCTAACTCGAAGAAACAACAGTGTACAGAGACAGGGTTTTAGCTTCCGACGTCCTCTCTGTGGGAGGAAGCAGTTTAGGGTGTAGTGTGAGTGAGTGCCACGGGACTGGCTCCATTTCGTAAAATCGGGGTAGAGAGAACCCGGTACAGAGGGGAGCACACAAATCACATCATGGTTATGGGGCTAGTAGCGTTGCCCCGTGGGTGCGTGCAGTCTTAATGTCAGCCAGCTAACTCGAAGGAGAAACTCGGTAGAGAATCCGAGCTTCAGCGAAAACAGCCGCTCCTGAGGGTGGAAGCATTTTGTTGTGTGGTGTATGAGAGCACTGCAAGGGAGTCCAAAGCTATATACGAGTGAGAGTCAGACCCCAGCAAAGTTAGAACAAGGCTCCCTGTGTGTATGACTTAGCCAGCACTGCGGCCCTCCATTTGAATTGAAGTCTAATCGCGAGGGTTCTAACTCGAAGAAACAAGAGTGTGCAGAAACAGTGTTTTAGGTTCCGACGACCTCTCTGTGGGTGGAAGCAGTTTAGCGTGTACTGTGTGTGAGAGCCTCGGGACTGGTGCCATTTCGTAAAATCGGGGTAGAGACAACCCGTTACAGAAGGCAGCTCACAACTCACATCATGGTTATGCGGCTAGTAGCATTGGCCCGGGGGTGCGTGCAGGCTGAATGTCAGCCACCTAACTCGAAGGAGAAACTCGGTAGAGAATCCGTGCTTCAGCGAAAACAGCCGCTCCTGAGGGTGGAAGCATTTTGTTGTGTGCGTGTGTGAGAGCACTGCAAGGGAGTCCAAAGCTATATACGAGTGAGAGTCAGACCCCAGCAAAGTTAGAACAAGGCTCCCCGTGTGTATGACTTAGCTAGCACTGAGGCCCTCCATTTGCATGGAAGTCTAATCGCTAGGGTTCTAAGTCGAAGAAACAACAGTGTACAGAGACAGTGTTTTAGCTTCCGACGACCTCTCTGTGGGAGGAAGCAGTTTAGTGTGTGCTTTCGTTGAGAGCCGCGGGACTGGCTCCATTTCGTAAACTCGGGGTAGACACAGGCCGGTATGAAGGCAGCGCACAAATCACATCATGGTTATGGGGCTAATAGCGTTGCCCCCGGGTTGCATGCAGACTGAAAGTCAGCCACCTACCTCGACGGACAAACTCGGTAGAGAATCCGTGCTTCAGCGAAAACAGCCGCTCCTGAGGGTGGAAGCATTTTGTTGTGTGCGTGCCTGAGAGCACTGCAAAGGAGTCCAAAGCTATATACCAGTCAGCCACAGGCCATATCAAAAGGCAGAACAAGACTCCCAGTGTGTTTGATTTAGCTAGCACTGCTGGCTTCTTTTGCATGGAAGTCTACTCGCTAGCGTTCTAACTCGAGGAAACAACAGTGTACAGAAACATTGTTTTAGCTTCCGACGACCTCACTGTGGGAGGAAGCAGTTTAGGGTGTACTGTGGGTGAGAGCCAGGGGATGGGTTCCATTTCGAAAAATCGGGCTAGAGACAGGCCGATACAGAAGGCAGCTCACAAATCACATCATGGTTATGGGTCTCCTAGCGTCGCCCCGGGGGTGCGTGCAGGCTGAATATCAGCCACCTAACTAGACGGAAAAACTCGGTAGAGGATCCGTGCTTCAGTGAAAACAGCAGCTCCTGAGGGTGAAAGCATTTTGTTGTGTGCGTGCGTAAGAGCACTGCAAGGGATTCCAAAGGTATATACGAGTGAGACTCAGGCCCCAGCAAAAGGCAGAACAAGACTCCCCGTGTGTTTAATTTAGCCAGCACTGCGGCCCTCCATTTGAATTGAAGTCTAATCGCGAGGGTTCTAACTCGAAGAAACAAGAGTGTGCAGAAACAGTGTTTTAGATTCCGACGACCTCTCTGTGGGTGGAAGCAGTTTAGCGTGTACTGTGTGTGAGAGCCTCGGGACTGGTGCCATTTCGTAAAATCGGGGTAGAGACAACCCGTTACAGAAGGCAGCTCACAACTCACATCATGGTTATGCGGCTAGTAGCGTTGGCCCGGGGGTGCGTGCAGGCTGAATGTCAGCCACCTAACTCGAAGGAAAAACTCGGTAGAGAATCCGTGCTTCAGCGAAAACAGCCGATCCTGAGGGTGGAAGCCTTTTGTTGTGTGCGTGCGTGAGAGCACTGCAAGGGAGTCCAAAGCTATATACGAGTCAGACTCAGGACACATCAAAAGGCAGAGCAAGACTCCCAGTGTGTTTGATTTAGCTAGAACTGCGGCGCTCCTTTTGCATTGAAGTCTAATCGCTAGGGTTCGGACTCGAACAAACAACAGTGTACAGAAACAGTGTTTTAGATTCCGACGACCTCTCTGTGGGAGGAAGCACTTTTGGGTGTACTTTCGTTGAGAGCCACGGGACTGGCTCCATTTCGTAAAATCGGGGTAGAGACAGGCTGGTACAGGAGGTAGCGCACAAATCACATCATGGTTATGGGGCTAGTAGCATTGCCCCGGGGTTGCGTGCAGGCTGAAAGTCAGCCACCTACCTCGACGTAAAAACTCGGGAGAGAATCCGTGCTTCAGCGAAAACAGCCGCTCCTGTGTGTGGAATCATTTTGTTGTGTGCGTGCTTGAGAGCACTACAAGGGATTCCAAAGGTATATAGGAGTGAGACTCAGGACCCAGCAAAAGGCAGAACGAGGCCCCCGTGTGTTTGATTAAGCTAGCACTGAGACCCTCCATTTGCATGGAAGTCTAATCACTAGGGTTCTAACTCGAAGAAACAACAGTGTACAGAGACAGGGTTTTAGCTTCCGACGTCCTCTCTGTGGGAGGAAGCAGTTTAGGGTGTAGTGTGAGTGAGTGCCACGGGACTGGCTCCATTTCGTAAAATCGGGGTAGAGAGAACCCGGTACAGAGGGGAGCACACAAATCACATCATGGTTATGGGGCTAGTAGCGTTGCCCCGTGGGTGCGTGCAGTCTTAATGTCAGCCAGCTAACTCGAAGGAGAAACTCGGTAGAGAATCCGAGCTTCAGCGAAAACAGCCGCTCCTGAGGGTGGAAGCATTTTGTTGTGTGGTGTATGAGAGCACTGCAAGGGAGTCCAAAGCTATATACGAGTGAGAGTCAGACCCCAGCAAAGTTAGAACAAGGCTCCCTGTGTGTATGACTTAGCCAGCACTGCGGCCCTCCATTTGAATTGAAGTCTAATCGCGAGGGTTCTAACTCGAAGAAACAAGAGTGTGCAGAAACAGTGTTTTAGGGTCCGACGACCTCTCTGTGGGTGGAAGCAGTTTAGCGTGTACTGTGTGTGAGAGCCTCGGGACTGGTGCCATTTCGTAAAATCGGGGTAGAGACAACCCGTTACAGAAGGCAGCTCACAACTCACATCATGGTTATGCGGCTAGTAGCATTGGCCCGGGGGTGCGTGCAGGCTGAATGTCAGCCACCTAACTCGAAGGAGAAACTCGGTAGAGAATCCGTGCTTCAGCGAAAACAGCCGCTCCTGAGGGTGGAAGCATTTTGTTGTGTGCGTGTGTGAGAGCACTGCAAGGGAGTCCAAAGCTATATACGAGTGAGAGTCAGACCCCAGCAAAGTTAGAACAAGGCTCCCCGTGTGTATGACTTAGCTAGCACTGAGGCCCTCCATTTGCATGGAAGTCTAATCGCTAGGGTTCTAAGTCGAAGAAACAACAGTGTACAGAGACAGTGTTTTAGCTTCCGACGACCTCTCTGTGGGAGGAAGCAGTTTAGTGTGTGCTTTCGTTGAGAGCCGCGGGACTGGCTCCATTTCGTAAACTCGGGGTAGACACAGGCCGGTATGAAGGCAGCGCACAAATCACATCATGGTTATGGGGCTAATAGCGTTGCCCCCGGGTTGCATGCAGACTGAAAGTCAGCCACCTACCTCGACGGACAAACTCGGTAGAGAATCCGTGCTTCAGCGAAAACAGCCGCTCCTGAGGGTGGAAGCATTTTGTTGTGTGCGTGCCTGAGAGCACTGCAAAGGAGTCCAAAGCTATATACCAGTCAGCCACAGGCCATATCAAAAGGCAGAACAAGACTCCCAGTGTGTTTGATTTAGCTAGCACTGCTGGCTTCTTTTGCATGGAAGTCTACTCGCTAGCGTTCTAACTCGAGGAAACAACAGTGTACAGAAACATTGTTTTAGCTTCCGACGACCTCACTGTGGGAGGAAGCAGTTTAGGGTGTACTGTGGGTGAGAGCCAGGGGATGGGTTCCATTTCGAAAAATCGGGCTAGAGACAGGCCGATACAGAAGGCAGCTCACAAATCACATCATGGTTATGGGTCTCCTAGCGTCGCCCCGGGGGTGCGTGCAGGCTGAATATCAGCCACCTAACTAGACGGAAAAACTCGGTAGAGGATCCGTGCTTCAGTGAAAACAGCAGCTCCTGAGGGTGAAAGCATTTTGTTGTGTGCGTGCGTGAGAGCACTGCCAGGGATTCCAAAGGTATATACGAGTGAGACTCAGGCCCCAGCAAAAGGCAGAACAAGACTCCCCGTGTGTTTAATTTAGCCAGCACTGCGGCCCTCCATTTGAATTGAAGTCTAATCGCGAGGGTTCTAACTCGAAGAAACAAGAGTGTGCAGAAACAGTGTTTTAGATTCCGACGACCTCTCTGTGGGTGGAAGCAGTTTAGCGTGTACTGTGTGTGAGAGCCTCGGGACTGGTGCCATTTCGTAAAATCGGGGTAGAGACAACCCGTTACAGAAGGCAGCTCACAACTCACATCATGGTTATGCGGCTAGTAGCATTGGCCCGGGTGTGCGTGCAGGCTGAATGTCAGCCACCTAACTCGAAGGAAAAACTCGGTAGAGAATCCGTGCTTCAGCGAAAACAGCCGATCCTGAGGGTGGAAGCCTTTTGTTGTGTGCGTGCGTGAGAGCACTGCAAGGGAGTCCAAAGCTATATACGAGTCAGACTCAGGACACATCAAAAGGCAGAGCAAGACTCCCAGTGTGTTTGATTTAGCTAGAACTGCGGCCCTCCTTTTGCATTGAAGTCTAATCGCTAGGGTTCGGACTCGAACAAACAACAGTGTACAGAAACAGTGTTTTAGATTCCGACGACCTCTCTGTGGGAGGAAGCACTTTTGGGTGTACTTTCGTTGAGAGCCACGGGACTGGCTCCATTTCGTAAAATCGGGGTAGAGACAGGCTGGTACAGGAGGTAGCGCACAAATCACATCATGGTTATGGGGCTAGTAGCATTGCCCCGGGGTTGCGTGCAGGCTGAAAGTCAGCCACCTACCTCGACGTAAAAACTCGGGAGAGAATCCGTGCTTCAGCGAAAACAGCCGCTCCTGTGTGTGGAATCATTTTGTTGTGTGCGTGCTTGAGAGCAATACAAGGGATTCCAAAGGTATATAGGATGAGACTCAGGACCCAGCAAAAGGCAGAACGAGGCCCCCGTGTGTTTGATTAAGCTAGCACTGAGACCCTCCATTTGCATGGAAGTCTAATCACTAGGGTTCTAACTCGAAGAAACAACAGTGTACAGAGACAGGGTTTTAGCTTCCGACGTCCTCTCTGTGGGAGGAAGCAGTTTAGGGTGTAGTGTGAGTGAGTGCCACGGGACTGGCTCCATTTCGTAAAATCGGGGTAGAGAGAACCCGGTACAGAGGGGAGCACACAAATCACATCATGGTTATGGGGCTAGTAGCGTTGCCCCGTGGGTGCGTGCAGTCTTAATGTCAGCCAGCTAACTCGAAGGAGAAACTCGGTAGAGAATCCGTGCTTCAGCGAAAACAGCCGCTCCTGAGGGTGGAAGCATTTTGTTGTGTGGTGTATGAGAGCACTGCAAGGGAGTCCAAAGCTATATACGAGTGAGAGTCAGACCCCAGCAAAGTTAGAACAAGGCTCCCTGTGTGTATGACTTAGCCAGCACTGCGGCCCTCCATTTGAATTGAAGTCTAATCGCGAGGGTTCTAACTCGAAGAAACAAGAGTGTGCAGAAACAGTGTTTTAGGGTCCGACGACCTCTCTGTGGGTGGAAGCAGTTTAGCGTGTACTGTGTGTGAGAGCCTCGGGACTGGTGCCATTTCGTAAAATCGGGGTAGAGACAACCCGTTACAGAAGGCAGCTCACAACTCACATCATGGTTATGCGGCTAGTAGCATTGGCCCGGGGGTGCGTGCAGGCTGAATGTCAGCCACCTAACTCGAAGGAGAAACTCGGTAGAGAATCCGTGCTTCAGCGAAAACAGCCGCTCCTGAGGGTGGAAGCATTTTGTTGTGTGCGTGTGTGAGAGCACTGCAAGGGAGTCCAAAGCTATATACGAGTGAGAGTCAGACCCCAGCAAAGTTAGAACAAGGCTCCCCGTGTGTATGACTTAGCTAGCACTGAGGCCCTCCATTTGCATGGAAGTCTAATCGCTAGGGTTCTAAGTCGAAGAAACAACAGTGTACAGAGACAGTGTTTTAGCTTCCGACGACCTCTCTGTGGGAGGAAGCAGTTTAGTGTGTGCTTTCGTTGAGAGCCGCGGGACTGGCTCCATTTCGTAAACTCGGGGTAGACACAGGCCGGTATGAAGGCAGCGCACAAATCACATCATGGTTATGGGGCTAATAGCGTTGCCCCCGGGTTGCATGCAGACTGAAAGTCAGCCACCTACCTCGACGGACAAACTCGGTAGAGAATCCGTGCTTCAGCGAAAACAGCCGCTCCTGAGGGTGGAAGCATTTTGTTGTGTGCGTGCCTGAGAGCACTGCAAAGGAGTCCAAAGCTATATACCAGTCAGCCACAGGCCATATCAAAAGGCAGAACAAGACTCCCAGTGTGTTTGATTTAGCTAGCACTGCTGGCTTCTTTTGCATGGAAGTCTACTCGCTAGCGTTCTAACTCGAGGAAACAACAGTGTACAGAAACATTGTTTTAGCTTCCGACGACCTCACTGTGGGAGGAAGCAGTTTAGGGTGTACTGTGGGTGAGAGCCAGGGGATGGGTTCCATTTCGAAAAATCGGGCTAGAGACAGGCCGATACAGAAGGCAGCTCACAAATCACATCATGGTTATGGGTCTCCTAGCGTCGCCCCGGGGGTGCGTGCAGGCTGAATATCAGCCACCTAACTAGACGGAAAAACTCGGTAGAGGATCCGTGCTTCAGTGAAAACAGCAGCTCCTGAGGGTGAAAGCATTTTGTTGTGTGCGTGCGTGAGAGCACTGCCAGGGATTCCAAAGGTATATACGAGTGAGACTCAGGCCCCAGCAAAAGGCAGAACAAGACTCCCCGTGTGTTTAATTTAGCCAGCACTGCGGCCCTCCATTTGAATTGAAGTCTAATCGCGAGGGTTCTAACTCGAAGAAACAAGAGTGTGCAGAAACAGTGTTTTAGATTCCGACGACCTCTCTGTGGGTGGAAGCAGTTTAGCGTGTACTGTGTGTGAGAGCCTCGGGACTGGTGCCATTTCGTAAAATCGGGGTAGAGACAACCCGTTACAGAAGGCAGCTCACAACTCACATCATGGTTATGCGGCTAGTAGCATTGGCCCGGGTGTGCGTGCAGGCTGAATGTCAGCCACCTAACTCGAAGGAAAAACTCGGTAGAGAATCCGTGCTTCAGCGAAAACAGCCGATCCTGAGGGTGGAAGCCTTTTGTTGTGTGCGTGCGTGAGAGCACTGCAAGGGAGTCCAAAGCTATATACGAGTCAGACTCAGGACACATCAAAAGGCAGAGCAAGACTCCCAGTGTGTTTGATTTAGCTAGAACTGCGGCCCTCCTTTTGCATTGAAGTCTAATCGCTAGGGTTCGGACTCGAACAAACAACAGTGTACAGAAACAGTGTTTTAGATTCCGACGACCTCTCTGTGGGAGGAAGCACTTTTGGGTGTACTTTCGTTGAGAGCCACGGGACTGGCTCCATTTCGTAAAATCGGGGTAGAGACAGGCTGGTACAGGAGGTAGCGCACAAATCACATCATGGTTATGGGGCTAGTAGCATTGCCCCGGGGTTGCGTGCAGGCTGAAAGTCAGCCACCTACCTCGACGTAAAAACTCGGGAGAGAATCCGTGCTTCAGCGAAAACAGCCGCTCCTGTGTGTGGAATCATTTTGTTGTGTGCGTGCTTGAGAGCAATACAAGGGATTCCAAAGGTATATAGGATGAGACTCAGGACCCAGCAAAAGGCAGAACGAGGCCCCCGTGTGTTTGATTAAGCTAGCACTGAGACCCTCCATTTGCATGGAAGTCTAATCACTAGGGTTCTAACTCGAAGAAACAACAGTGTACAGAGACAGGGTTTTAGCTTCCGACGTCCTCTCTGTGGGAGGAAGCAGTTTAGGGTGTAGTGTGAGTGAGTGCCACGGGACTGGCTCCATTTCGTAAAATCGGGGTAGAGAGAACCCGGTACAGAGGGGAGCACACAAATCACATCATGGTTATGGGGCTAGTAGCGTTGCCCCGTGGGTGCGTGCAGTCTTAATGTCAGCCAGCTAACTCGAAGGAGAAACTCGGTAGAGAATCCGTGCTTCAGCGAAAACAGCCGCTCCTGAGGGTGGAAGCATTTTGTTGTGTGGTGTATGAGAGCACTGCAAGGGAGTCCAAAGCTATATACGAGTGAGAGTCAGACCCCAGCAAAGTTAGAACAAGGCTCCCTGTGTGTATGACTTAGCCAGCACTGCGGCCCTCCATTTGAATTGAAGTCTAATCGCGAGGGTTCTAACTCGAAGAAACAAGAGTGTGCAGAAACAGTGTTTTAGGGTCCGACGACCTCTCTGTGGGTGGAAGCAGTTTAGCGTGTACTGTGTGTGAGAGCCTCGGGACTGGTGCCATTTCGTAAAATCGGGGTAGAGACAACCCGTTACAGAAGGCAGCTCACAACTCACATCATGGTTATGCGGCTAGTAGCATTGGCCCGGGGGTGCGTGCAGGCTGAATGTCAGCCACCTAACTCGAAGGAGAAACTCGGTAGAGAATCCGTGCTTCAGCGAAAACAGCCGCTCCTGAGGGTGGAAGCATTTTGTTGTGTGCGTGTGTGAGAGCACTGCAAGGGAGTCCAAAGCTATATACGAGTGAGAGTCAGACCCCAGCAAAGTTAGAACAAGGCTCCCCGTGTGTATGACTTAGCTAGCACTGAGGCCCTCCATTTGCATGGAAGTCTAATCGCTAGGGTTCTAAGTCGAAGAAACAACAGTGTACAGAGACAGTGTTTTAGCTTCCGACGACCTCTCTGTGGGAGGAAGCAGTTTAGTGTGTGCTTTCGTTGAGAGCCGCGGGACTGGCTCCATTTCGTAAACTCGGGGTAGACACAGGCCGGTATGAAGGCAGCGCACAAATCACATCATGGTTATGGGGCTAATAGCGTTGCCCCCGGGTTGCATGCAGACTGAAAGTCAGCCACCTAACTCGACGGACAAACTCGGTAGAGAATCCGTGCTTCAGCGAAAACAGCCGCTCCTGAGGGTGGAAGCATTTTGTTGTGTGCGTGCCTGAGAGCACTGCAAAGGAGTCCAAAGCTATATACCAGTCAGCCACAGGCCATATCAAAAGGCAGAACAAGACTCCCAGTGTGTTTGATTTAGCTAGCACTGCTGGCTTCTTTTGCATGGAAGTCTACTCGCTAGCGTTCTAACTCGAGGAAACAACAGTGTACAGAAACATTGTTTTAGCTTCCGACGACCTCACTGTGGGAGGAAGCAGTTTAGGGTGTACTGTGGGTGAGAGCCAGGGGATGGGTTCCATTTCGAAAAATCGGGCTAGAGACAGGCCGATACAGAAGGCAGCTCACAAATCACATCATGGTTATGGGTCTCCTAGCGTCGCCCCGGGGGTGCGTGCAGGCTGAATATCAGCCACCTAACTAGACGGAAAAACTCGGTAGAGGATCCGTGCTTCAGTGAAAACAGCAGCTCCTGAGGGTGAAAGCATTTTGTTGTGTGCGTGCGTGAGAGCACTGCAAGGGATTCCAAAGGTATATACGAGTGAGACTCAGGCCCCAGCAAAAGGCAGAACAAGACTCCCCGTGTGTTTAATTTAGCCAGCACTGCGTCCCTCCATTTGAATTGAAGTCTAATCGCGAGGGTTCTAACTCGAAGAAACAAGAGTGTGCAGAAACAGTGTTTTAGATTCCGACGACCTCTCTGTGGGTGGAAGCAGTTTAGCGTGTACTGTGTGTGAGAGCCTCGGGACTGGTGCCATTTCGTAAAATCGGGGTAGAGACAACCCGTTACAGAAGGCAGCTCACAACTCACATCATGGTTATGCGGCTAGTAGCGTTGGCCCGGGGGTGCGTGCAGGCTGAATGTCAGCCACCTAACTCGAAGGAAAAACTCGGTAGAGAATCCGTGCTTCAGCGAAAACAGCCGATCCTGAGGGTGGAAGCCTTTTGTTGTGTGCGTGCGTGAGAGCACTGCAAGGGAGTCCAAAGCTATATACGAGTCAGACTCAGGACACATCAAAAGGCAGAGCAAGACTCCCAGTGTGTTTGATTTAGCTAGAACTGCGGCCCTCCTTTTGCATTGAAGTCTAATCGCTAGGGTTCGGACTCGAACAAACAACAGTGTACAGAAACAGTGTTTTAGAGTCCGACGACCTCTCTGTGGGAGGAAGCACTTTTGGGTGTACTTTCGTTGAGAGCCACGGGACTGGCTCCATTTCGTAAAATCGGGGTAGAGACAGGCTGGTACAGGAGGTAGCGCACAAATCACATCATGGTCATGGGGCTAGTAGCATTGCCCCGGGGTTGCGTGCAGGCTGAAAGTCAGCCACCTACCTCGACGTAAAAACTCGGGAGAGAATCCGTGCTTCAGCGAAAACAGCCGCTCCTGTGTGTGGAATCATTTTGTTGTGTGCGTGCTTGAGAGCACTACAAGGGATTCCAAAGGTATATAGGAGTGAGACTCAGGACCCAGCAAAAGGCAGAACGAGGCCCCCGTGTGTTTGATTAAGCTAGCACTGAGACCCTCCATTTGCATGGAAGTCTAATCACTAGGGTTCTAACTCGAAGAAACAACAGTGTACAGAGACAGGGTTTTAGCTTCCGACGTCCTCTCTGTGGGAGGAAGCAGTTTAGGGTGTAGTGTCAGTGAGTGCCACGGGACTGGCTCCATTTCGTAAAATCGGGGTAGAGAGAACCCGGTACAGAGGGGAGCACACAAATCACATCATGGTTATGGGGCTAGTAGCGTTGCCCCGTGGGTGCGTGCAGTCTTAATGTCAGCCAGCTAACTCGAAGGAGAAACTCGGTAGAGAATCCGAGCTTCAGCGAAAACAGCCGCTCCTGAGGGTGGAAGCATTTTGTTATGTGGTGTATGAGAGCACTGCAAGGGAGTCCAAAGCTATATACGAGTGAGAGTCAGACCCCAGCAAAGTTAGAACAAGGCTCCCTGTGTGTATGACTTAGCCAGCACTGCGGCCCTCCATTTGAATTGAAGTCTAATTGTGAGGGTTCTAACTCGAAGAAACAAGAGTGTGCAGAAACAGTGTTTTAGGTTCCGACGACCTCTCTGTGGGTGGAAGCAGTTTAGCGTGTACTGTGTGTGAGAGCCTCGGGACTGGTGCCATTTCGTAAAATCGGGGTAGAGACAACCCGTTACAGAAGGCAGCTCACAACTCACATCATGGTTATGCGGCTAGTAGCATTGGCCCGGGGGTGCGTGCAGGCTGAATGTCAGCCACCTAACTCGAAGGAGAAACTCGGTAGAGAATCCGTGCTTCAGCGAAAACAGCCGCTCCTGAGGGTGGAAGCATTTTGTTGTGTGCGTGTGTGAGAGCACTGCAAGGGAGTCCAAAGCTATATACGAGTGAGAGTCAGACCCCAGCAAAGTTAGAACAAGGCTCCCCGTGTGTATGACTTAGCTAGCACTGAGGCCCTCCATTTGCATGGAAGTCTAATCGCTAGGGTTCTAAGTCGAAGAAACAACAGTGTACAGAGACAGTGTTTTAGCTTCCGACGACCTCTCTGTGGGAGGAAGCAGTTTAGTGTGTGCTTTCGTTGAGAGCCGCGGGACTGGCTCCATTTCGTAAACTCGGGGTAGACACAGGCCGGTATGAAGGCAGCGCACAAATCACATCATGGTTATGGGGCTAATAGCGTTGCCCCCGGGTTGCATGCAGACTGAAAGTCAGCCACCTAACTCGACGGACAAACTCGGTAGAGAATCTGTGCTTCAGCGAAAACAGCCGCTCCTGAGGGTGGAAGCATTTTGTTGTGTGCGTGCCTGAGAACACTGCAAAGGAGTCCAAAGCTATATACCAGTCAGCCACAGGCCATATCAAAAGGCAGAACAAGACTCCCAGTGTGTTTGATTTAGCTAGCACTGCTGGCTTCTTTTGCATGGAAGTCTACTCGCTAGCGTTCTAACTCGAGGAAACAACAGTGTACAGAAACATTGTTTTAGCTTCCGACGACCTCACTGTGGGAGGAAGCAGTTTAGGGTGTACTGTGGGTGAGAGCCAGGGGATGGGTTCCATTTCGAAAAATCGGGCTAGAGACAGGCCGATACAAAAGGCAGCTCACAAATCACATCATGGTTATGGGTCTACTAGCGTCGCCCCGGGGGTGCGTGCAGGCTGAATATCAGCCACCTAACTAGACGGAAAAACTCGGTAGAGGATCCGTGCTTCAGTGAAAACAGCAGCTCCTGAGGGTGAAAGCATTTTGTTGT